>NC_073739.1:37609612-37892715 GCF_023634155.1 Falco peregrinus
ATATCTACATTGGCTCACTATTACCCATAAAGTTTTTAATAAAAAAACAGTTGTTCTGAATGTACCTCCTTAAGCAGCACATGGTCAATGTGTCATGCAACATCTGTAACATAAGCAGACTCTGTAACAACGTTTACAGCACATCGAGAAAACATTTTAAAGGCAACAATGACAGCACTAAGTTCAATTGTGGTGATCCCTGTGTCAAGTGTATCAATTCCTGCCATTGTTTCCCATCATATCAAGTGACCACTGTCTTTCCTGATTTCCCAGAACCATCCATAAAGACTGCAGGGCCTTGCACTGGGCTATCTGCCTCCAGCGGCTTTTGAAGTATTTGTAAGTCTGAATAATAGTAACAATTTATGACTGGGAAGATGATAGGATATTTGTCCCTTAAATCCTTCCAGAGCTACCTGAAATGGTAAACTGTTTGCCAAACACCAGCTGATGTCTTGTAAAAAGCACACAAGTAATGGCAGTCTAACTTTCACAGTAGCACTCTTGACATGAAGCATGCTCATGTCACTTGTCATAGATCCTCAATGAACGACACGGAAGGATGGCCTGCATCTCAATTATTTTAGTATGCCAAAAAGTACTGAAATATTTGTGCTGATTCTTCATGGCCTCATATTTTGTACAGATTTATGCTTGTGACAGATGGTGTATGTAATACCTTAGTTCTGACTAAGGGACACTTTATGCCCTGCATTCTCATGGATGCGAAGCAAAATGTGAATTAGCATTCTAGAAACAACTTATGGATGTACCGGGACCACAGAATCTTGTAGCAGGGCAATAAAACCACTTTATTCATTGCATGAGGCTAGTCCCTAATGCTATTGAGTACCTTTCTTCCAAAAAGCTACAAATACAGCTTTCAGTCTAAATAAAACAACCTTTAACATGAAAGTATTTAAGACTGCACCTTCTCCACATTTGTCTTGTATGCTTGTACTAAACTAAGCGTTTTATCCACTGATCTCCCAACAGGAAGGTCATCCATTGTTATCTGCTGAAGGATTCTCTTATTGCCAACAAAGAAAAGGCCTCTAAAGTGTATGCCCTTGATCTTCCAGATATACTCTGTAATCCTTTGAAATGTGGTGTATCAAATCCAAAAGAAGTGGAATCCTTATAAGTCCGAGTCCTTCTTGTTTTTGAGACGTATTAATCAAGTCAAGAGGATAGAAGAGGATGACAAGATGTTTTCCTTCATAGTCTATTAACTTCAGCTCTTTAAACTCTCCGTTAATGTCTGCTGTTCCTTCCCAGTAAGGTGCTGGCTTGGAGATTTTGGCCTGGCTGAAGTGAAGCAAGTGGTTGGAGATAGGGACGCGAGCCACATCGCCAGGGTAGACCTGCCCCACCCCCACCCCCCAATGTAGTAATGGCATTGCTTGTCTTCCCTCTGCCGCGCTGTGCGCAGTTCCTTTGCCTCGTCTGCCAGCACTCATTCCATTGGCCCAGCAATCCCATGGGATGATAGTTAGCAATGGCAACATATAAACTTATTGGAGTTTCTAAGTCTACATGGTGTACCCTTTTCTGTTGCAGGCCATCAGCCAGCTTCTCTAGGGCTAAGGTGGCTTCTTTGGTTAGTGACTGGGGAGACATTAAATCAGTGTCACCCTTCAACAGATCGAAGAGTGGTTTCAATCGGTCTGTTTTAAGGCCCAAGTATGGCCTTACCCAGTTTATGGTCCCTAGTAATTTTTGCAAGTCATTTAGGGTTCTGACATTTACTGGGAGCTGGATAGACTGTGGCTCAAGCGTTTCATCTAGGTCTTTAACTCCCAGTATTTCCATGGGGCTTATTGTTGAATCTTTTCTGGTGCTATACATAGCCCAAAGGTGGCCAACAACTGCTGCAAGACAGGATACACTTGTTGAAGTTCAGCCTTATTTGCAGCTGATACAGGAATATAATTCATATAATGATAGCAATACAGTTGTGGAAACTGTTCCTGTACAGGTGACAATGCCTTTGCTACATCCCATTGGCATGTAGGACGACTGTTTTTCATACCCTGCAGCAACACTGTCCATTGGTATCACTTACAAGGAGTCATATTGTTTCTTCTAGGTATGGAAAAAGCAGATTTACACTTATCAGCTTCATGTAAAGGAATAGTGAAAAAACAATCTTTTAAATCAATTACCAGAATGTCCTGGTTTTGTGTGATCATCGTTGGGGAAGGCATGCCCGATTGCAGGGCTCCCATTCCCTCCATTACATCATTTACTTTCCTTAAATCTTGTAAACAGGCGCCATTTGCCTGATTTCTTTTTTTATTGCAAACACAGGTGTATTCCAAAGACTATGGGAATGTTCCAGGTGACCTTATGCTAGTTGTTCTTCTACTAATTGCTGGAGGGCTACACATTTTTCCTCAGGAAGGGGCCACTGTTCCACCCAAACAGGGGTATCCGTCATCCAAGTCAAAGGCAGAGTAGGTCTTTGTACGCCCTCCATCACAGTGGCCCCTATTAAAAATATTTCTGGGTACCAATGATGACTCCCCATTGTCCCAAAACATCCTGTCCCCACAGATTCAGAGGGACATCAAGCATGCAGGGACAGATTGTTGCTGTCTGGCCCTCAGTGTTTCGAACTTGCACCAAATACCAACTTTGGACACTGTGTCACACCACCCACTCCCACCAATACGGAACCTGCCAACCAGACAGGCCAAGAGCAAGGCCAGATGTGCACAGATATAATAGTTACATCTGCTCCCGTGTCAGTCATTCCAGTCACCTGTATTGCAGAAGGGGTCCCTTTGGCAAAGGTGATTTTACAGGTTAGAGTTGGTCAAGTATTTTGTATGCTCCAGGTCCAGAAAATTTGTGGTGTTCCTGTTGAACTAAACCTTTATTTGCCCTGGACTTTGTCATGGGCATCATTAACTTGCATCCAGAAAGGAATTAATTGTGCAGTCAGGCTGCCTTCAGGAATTGATGTGGAGGAGGGGGTCCACACCATTGCTTGAATCTGACCCGTATAATCTGTATCAATGACTCCTGGTAAAGCAAACCAACCTTGTAAAGTTACACTAGAATGTCCAAGCAACAGCACACTCAATTTATTGCTGATGGGTCCCATGGCATTCAGTGGGACCTTATGTATTTATCATCCCCTATTGTGATGGCGGTTGCTGTGGTGACATCCAATCCAGCACTCCATGAAGTCTGGGCTGACAGTTGGCTGCATAAGCCTGGAGTTGTTGTGGAGGATTCATCTGTATCATCATGTGGTTCCTCCCTGCATTCCTCCCCCCATTTCCCTGCTTTCTGTTGCCACCTACAAGTAACTGTCCTTGAGTGTTAAATTTAGGTCTACAGTATTTTGCAAAATGCCCTGTTTTTTTGCCCAAAATGCAAAAAGCCATCAGCCCTTCCCAGCCTTGATATCTTTGGACAGTCCTTCTTTAGGTGACCTTCTTGCCCACATATGTAACAGCAGCAGACGACCCTGACTGCACCAGAAAAGGTCTTTGCCAGGTGCTCCATTTGGAAAGCAGTGGTTCTAACCTTCCCACATACATCCATTAATTCTATTAAAGCGGGATTATGATTCGCCATGCCTGCAGTCACCTTTCTACAATCCTCATTTGCATTGTCCTTAGCTAATTGGAGTAACAATGGTTCCTTAGCTGCCCCATTCTGTATTTGCTTGTCTAAGGTGTCTCTCAACCTATCCAGGAATGACACATACCCCTCATTTGGACCTTATTTTACTGTGGTCCATGATTGTTGTGGAGCGCCATGATCTGGGACCTGCAATAAAGCTTGGAGAGCTAAACTTTTTCCCTGCCGCAGGACTAAAGGATGTAAACAAGCTTGTAACTGCAGAGAATTAACCAGCGCCTCCCCCATAAATTGTGGAATCCCTGCCCGAAAACATGGGTCATCCTGGGGGTATTCTAAATTCAGCAATGATTGTTCATTCACCAGGCACCTCCAATTTGACTCAAACATTAACATTCGCATAGGGGTCAATATAATTTGCGCAACCATACAGCAATCATGAGCAGTAAGCTCTGCTGTGAAAAGACTACGTAACAATGATTGAGCATAGGGTGAGCCTATTCCATGCTGTATACAGGTTGATCTTAAGTCTTAACAGCCCCCAGTTGAAAGGTTCCCACTCAGTGGGAGAACCACCATCCCTATGAAGCACGGGCATGTTAACACCCCACCCCCCATGGTGGTTGTGGCATTGATATCCCATTCCACAAGTGCTCAAAAAGTAATTTTCCTGCATTTTGCCATGTCTGAACACTGGAGACATTTTTCAGCATAACTAGCACATCATTTACTTTGCACCATCCTAGCAAAGTTATTATTACCTTCTTGTTATATTTTATGCTTCTTTTTTCAAATATATCTAAGCATTTTGTTAACATAGAATTTTCTTCTTTTGTACCCATATCAATTAGTCCCCAACTACATCAGGCACCAAAACTTGCCATTTCAGTTAAGATGGACAACAAATATTACAGTATACCCATATTGATTAGTTGTCAACAGCTCACCTCTTACAGTGTCTGTTATGGGTCACAGGCTCTCCCACTTGCCTCAGCTATGTTGGGCACCGGTTGTTGTAGTCTGAGTCCAACTCAGTCAGCCTCACACAGGGCACCAATTGTCACAGCACAAACAACCTGCAACAAGGCTTTTACCATCAGTCATGTTCTATTGCCCATACTGCCTCTCCTTCCTTTTTTCTTCTGTTGCAGCACAAACAAGTTAGCAAGCTGCAACACCAGTCAGGTTCTACTGTCCGTACTGTTTCTCCTTCCTCCAGAGGCCAGACCACACTGCTCCTCCTCCATCAGACCACCTCTCCCACACTCCTCAGGGCTATTTAGCCACTTTGCAGGAGTGAGCTACAGCTGCACATCATCCATGTCAATCAACCCACTGCCTCTGAGGCAAGGCCACAGCTGCATGTTACCAGTGTTAATCAACCCACTGCCTTCATTCCTCTACATTTCTCTCTTCCCCTTAGGTAAATATTCCTGATTGTATTTCTGTGAAGTTACTCAGATGTTGAAGATGAATCACTTGTAAATTTTGTACATACACAGGAAGGAAAGCAAATGTATGTGAGCTGCAAATACATGTGTTTACAACTATTTTAAACCCCTTTAATAGGTTCCTACAGAATCTTGTTTATTTAAAGTAGTAGAAGATGACTGAATTCAAATGAAATTGAATGGGATCTGAGTAAACCACATATATACAAATAGTTTTGCCTATGATTGTTGTAACAATATGAAGTTTAAAATAGCCATGGGAGGGCTCATTGATTTATTGTTAAATGGCAAGCTGGTCTTTGAAAGCAGTACTTGCAGTTCTTGGCTAAGGTGGTATTAATTGGTGCACTAACCATTTGAAGAAGACTGGATGCAGAATTTTTGCACAGAATGGGCAGAAAGCACTTACATTTTCATCTCAAAGAATAACACTTTTGTGATTAATACCTGTGTCATGGTATGGGAACATTTACAAAGGTTTGGAAGGTAGGAGGATCTAAATGTCATAGAATAACATACAGGACGAGTTCACATTCCCTTACCATAAAAATCTAAAAAGTTGTCCTGTCAGCCAGCAGGGTTTCCTCATTTCGAGGAGCCACCCACACATCTGACAGATTTTCCCTTCCCTCTTGTGTTCTGCGGGTGACACCGAAGCCTCAGCAATGAGTCAGGCCCAGGGTTGTCTTTTTGAACTACTTGATAGAGCTGGGATCAAATGCAACATATTTAATTGGTGTCAGTTTCTCCTGGCATTTTGCATCAAGGCTTTCTTTTATGGCAGTTAAACAGAATTTAGTTTTCAAGAACTTTTGGAACAATAAATTCTACTTATATATTCTAATCTTTTTGTATTTTTCTCAGGTTTTTTCCTTTGTCCTTGTTTTTTCTATAATCTCTTTTTGATATGTAGATTACCATCCTATCCTGGATACAATAAATGCAGCCAAACAGTTTATATTCAGTATTGCCATCTTGCTTGAGTACACAGCACTATTGACCACTCTTCTGTGGGATAAACATGCTGAAGAAAATACGCTGCTCCTGTAGTGATTTTTCCTATCCTGTGTGGGTTTTTATCATTTTCTCTGTTCCTGTGAGTATGTATTGTCCCAGAACATCACTAAGTCTGTTATCTTCCTTCATGGAAACTCACCTGATTTGTTGTTCTCCAGTGGTCATTTTCATTTCTGCTTATTTCCAAATATTTCTTTTGCACTGAATAGTGTTTGAATTCTTTCCCATGATTCTGAATCGTGCATTTTGCAAGCTAATTCTGTCTTTTTTTTATCCCTGCTTACATGTTTTGACTTTCAGTGTTCCCAGTGACTCCATTCTTTCTTTATTTTAGATACTAGAGCTGTCATCTGCTGTAGGGGATACAACGAACTTTGAATTTGTCTTGGCAGGTAACTCTCCTCCATCATTCAAAATTAAGCATACATTTTTTTAGTTTCTTAGTGCTTAACCCACATCCTCCTAACAATCAGCTTTCTAGTCATTCATCTAAAGAAAAATATCCACCAGTGAAACTCTCCCATTATACGTTACCATGCAGTATCTATATAGGAAATAATCTAACAGTTATAACACAGATGGGAAGAAGATTCTACCTGGGAATAAATTTTGTCAGAGTCCATTCTTCCTACTGCTTACACTAAAAATGTGCATCAAACTCACTTCTGCATTGCATTTTCCCCACTCTTGTTCATGGGGCCATGCTGCAAATTTTATACAAAAATAACCTTCAGATGAGTTCACTTCTAAAAGTGGTGTATGGTGGTGTCCTACTTTTGGCTGGGATGGAGTTAACTTTCTTCTTAGTAGCTAGTACAGTGCTGTGTTTTGGCTATGATGTGAGAACAATCAGTATGGTTGATAACCATAGTGATGTTTTCAGTTTTTGCTGGGTAGTGTTTATACTAAGTCAAGGACTTTTCAGTTTCTTGGGCCCTGCTAGCCAGAGGGCTGGAGGGGCATAAGAGACTGGGAAGGGACACGGCCAGGTCAGCTGACCTGAACCACCCAAAGAGGTATTCCATACTGTGGGACATCATGCTTGGTGTATAAACTTAGAGGGTTGGCTGGGAGGGATCGTTGCTCGGGGACTGGCTGAGCATTGGTCAGTGGGTGCTGAGCAGTTGTACTGAGCATCACTTGTTTTTTTCCTTTTCCCTTCCTTTGGATTTTACTCTTCCCCCCCACCTTTCCATCCTAATTGTTATTATTATTATTATTGTTATTATTGTTGTTCTTATCTCTTTATTCTGTTTAAATTATTAAGTTGTTCTTATCTCAACCCTGAAGATTTACATTCCTTTCCAATTCTCCTCTCCACCCCTCTGGGCAGGGGGGAGTGAGCAAGCAGCTGTGTGGTGCTTGGTTGCTGGCTGGGGTTAAACCACGGCAGCTGGAAATATGCGCAGTTTAAAACCTTGTCCTTTTTTCCAGCTCTGTCCTTTAATGAAAGGGATTGCCTCTGCCTTGAACTATTCCAGTTAGAAGAACATAGGAAAACGTGCCTTTTTTCAGTTATCTAAAGAATATCCTTGACTGAAGTCTTGCTTGGCCATGCTTGAATCTTACATCATTACATACATGTATATACAGACTGACCTTTAAGAAAAACAAGTTTAGCAAATTCATAGAAGAAAAACACAGGCAAACTGATTCAGCTGGCTTTACAGGTATTAAAACTTAATGCCTTTTCTTGTTTTTTAGCAGCACGTCAGCAGTGTTGTCATGGGTACTGAGCCAGGTCCTGTTTTGTGAGCTTGCAGACGTGCTAAAAATGGGATGTTCCCTTCCCACCAGTTAACCATTCTTAGGGACTTCATTGAGTATCCACTGAAATCAATTAAAAGTCTTATGTCATCTCAGCAGATTTTGGACTAGGATGTAAGCAAACAGGAGAATGCCAACAAATGTTGTTTCATAATAGTTGTCAGGGACTTTTTAAATCTGATTCCACTGTTCAAAATTAGATACATGTTTTGAGGTTTTTCTTTTGCTTGAACACACCAAACTTAAAAGCTTCTGCTGGCTTAATCTGGTAGTGTAGCTCCCGCATGCTGCTCTTCCTCCCATGGTAACCTGTCATCACTGCAAGAGAGGCACGCAGGCTCAAACCTTTACGTCTTGAGGCTACCGTTTTGGATTATTTTTTTTTTTTACTTGAATTTTGGTGCATAGCCTTTGCATCAGAGGTTCAAAATGTGAACTGCAGCAGATTTGGAAATCCTTCTTTTATATTGTTGTATCTTCTGATACTTTCAGCTCAAAGTGGGCTGGGAGCTTGCTTCCCCTCTGGGTGGAGTTGGCTGGGGGGACCAGAGCCAGCACCGAGCCAGTGCAGCCTAGGGCAGCCCCTTCCCACTGGTGACAAAGGTGGGAAGAGGCTCCCAGGCAGCAGCATGGGGAGACTGTGGAGGGCCAACCTCAGCCTGCAGGAGCTGCTTGTATCTGGGGCTGGATCCAGTCCCTGCTGTGTCACAGGCATGCCTCTGCCTGGCCAGGGATCCCCAGACTTGCTGGCTGTGCTGTCACACTGGGCTCTCAGCACCCCTTTGCTTAGGAAGGTTTTGGTCCCTGCATTTCCCCGACACTAAGATTTTTCAGCTGTACCTTAAAACTGTCGTGTCTGTACTACCTCCTTTTTTTTGTCTTTTACTGTAAATTTAAACTCTGCCAATACTATATGCCAGCTTACAGAGGAAACTGGCAAGGTTTCAGTTTCCCCTCTTCCCCAAACCCTTTTTCCAACTCTCTCTCCTGTCCGTGATGCTGGAATCACCTGCCTTTGCAGTGCAGCACTGTCGCTCCTGACTCAGAGGTCCTACTCATCCTACCTTCCGTACAGCACAGAGCCAGAGTCTGTGTGACTCTCCCCATCCGCAGCCTCAGGGCAGAGGTTGTAGGAAGCACCATATCTCAAAATCCTGCTGGTAGCTGAGACTTTAGGAATTGTTTCTTAATTTTTTGGGGTGAAATTCCAATGCTGATTTTTATCTTAGATGAAAGATAAAGGCTATGAAAAACACTAGCTTGAATCTTTGTCAAGACAGAAAAATATTGTTAATTTATCTCTTTATGTGAGTTCTGCAGCAGGGTGTTTGGTAGCACGGCGGTGCAAGCATTTGGCAAGGGGAGAAGTGGGCATGTGTAAACTTGATTCACATTTTTAACTGAATCTGTACTGTGGCACTGTACATACATCTATGCCCGTGGATTGTGCCTGCCAGAACGCATCCTGGGCTCTTCATCCCTGTACTGCACAGACCAAGGACTGGCCAAAATGTGCCACAACTTTATTTCCTGTGGAAACTATGGTGGGTGGTGGAAATGGCTTGCAGCCATGTCTTTCCTGAACTGCAGTCTGCAAGACACAGTTGCCATACTCATGCAAACCTGATCAGAACTTTCCCTTTCAGCCTCCTCGGCTTAGATAACTTGCCTTACAAATCTGTATATTAAGGCCATTGCTAGGTCTTTGGTATAGGTAGGTTTCCAACAGAGTATAACTTTAGTATCAAATCCTGCAGCTGTCTTTAGATAGAACTGGGAAAAATATTGTCACTGCTGTTGGTTTGCAACTGCAGTATGGTAAGGATGTAAATCTGGAATAGTAACAGCCATAAAATGCATAAAACTTTGAGAATGTGCTTGGGTTTTAGATTTACAAATCTGTTTTGGGAAGGTGCCAGAAACAAAACTGGGAATAATGAGGGTGTGTTTCAGGAAACCAGGTATATTAACTGTTGATTGAGATTGAGTTACAGTTTTTTGGTTCAGCATTACAAAAACCGCTTACAAAAATTGCTGTGCTTTGGGTAGATGGTGTTATACTCGGAGTTTGGGTCTTGACAGATAGAAAACATTTCATTTCATGTTAGAAGAAGTGGACTTCAAAGACTATATTTTCAGATCTGCCGTTTTGCGTGCATGCATAATGACAATACAAATCTGAAACAAGTCCACATCCTGTCAGATGACACTGGTCTGTTCTTACTGTTATATATTACTATTGTATATGGGGTGAGTTTGCAACAGAAAGAATACTAAATAGTAAAGCATAAATTCAGACTTGTTATCTAGCCTGAAAGCAGGAGATGGAGTTCTTCCTCCATGGGCTCCAGCTGGCAGAAATATGCAAGTACAGTATGGATCTAGACATGAGTTTTTTCTTGTGAGATGAAAGCTTGCATATGGGGTAAATGCTCTGGCTTGATCCTGTTCTGTTTTCTCCTGCTTGATATCAGCTACTAATCTCTGCTGCTGCAAAGGGGCCCTCAGTGAAGATAGGTCTAGTTTGATTTTTGAGGGCACAAGAGCAGTCTAAACATAGCTGGCCATCTTGGTCTCTTTGGTGACAGAGATGGACTTTCATAAAGACAAAATTAGTATGTGCTCTGAATTTTCATGTAAAAGAATCTTCTAGTGACTGGAGAGGAAGCCTAGGCAGATTAACCTGTTGTTCCTTTTCATAGTTAATCCTTATGCGTGTCACTGGTCTTTTAATTACATTAATCACTGACATCAGTAGTTGGATGCCGAGTAGTGAAGTTTAGACTTCAGAATTGCCAGTTCACACTTTGAGAGCACTTAAAAGTGTATTTTAAACAGCAAAATAGGTGACATCTGTGAAATACCAGATTGCCTTTCATTAGGGACAGACATTTTTTCCACTGTCTGTGTATTATTTTTTTTTATGTAAAATAGATAAAAATAACCAATCTATGAAGTCTCCTAAAATAGTATCTCTGGAGTGTTTTTCTGACATTATTGTGCATTTTTGTATGTCTTAGTTATGCCTGAGGAGTCTGAAAACTTTCTTAAAGCACAGCAAGCGTTACCATGGTACCTTGTAACATTTTTCCAATCAGCAGATGGAGCCACAAGGGGAAAAAAAGGTTTCAGTAAAGAATTTTGGAATTGAATAATGCTAAAATAAACTTGTTATAAAAATGCTCCATATGACTGATGATAAGTTAAAGCAAACAGTCCTGTAGTGTATCATCTGTTAGTTAAACATGGTCTCATTTGTCTGATCCATACATAACCAAAATCAATTACTCTAAGTTAGTAGCAACTGATTATCTTGAAGCTGTATCCCCTTTTTTAAGCCCTGACCCTAATATCTGAAAGACTAGAAAAAACGAACCTTCAGGATATTTAATACTGTACTTTCTCAAAAGGTGACATCAGAATAGAGCCATCGGACTGGATGTGGGAATTGGGAATGTGGTGATGTAAGGTTTTCATAGAGTTGGTTTGTCAATTCAGTGCAGTCAGCTCCTTTCTGGAGATGAGGTGGAGTGTGAGAGGGAAAAGATCTTCATGAAGGATAGTAAGTGGTAGCAAGGCTCCTCACCTATCCATTGAAGACTGATAGAGATGCTTAAACAAACCCATAGTTACCCAAAATTTCCAAAGCACATACTTATGTGCTCATGACTGCCAAAATACATCACTTGCCTGGTTTCACAGTGCCTTACTAACTGTGGGTTTTGTGATTTTTCCAGGAGATGAGCTAGGTAGTGAGGCTTTAAATATGTTAAAATATGTTGCTTTTTTAATACAGTCAATCATATGATTGAGCTTTTATAACTACAACATGCTTGTTGAAGACACACTTCTTTGTTAGTATGAAATGCTCTGTATGCTCCATTTATCCCTGTCATGGGATAAAGATGTGTTTTGCTCCAACTGTTGTTCAAGATGAATTATTTTTTTAGAAAAGAGTATATAGATTGCAGTATGGATTGTAAAATCGAGTAACCAAGTGCTTAACTTACTGGCCCTTCAGAGAACAAGAAGAGATCCAGTAAGATCAAATTATTTTCGTCCTTTTGTTTGCTTCACTTTTATGGTGACCAAAATAAAGACATGAGGGAAAAGTCTGAAGCTCAGTCTAAAATCAGCAGTTCTTTAGCATGTATTTTGTCTCCATCAGAATTCCTCCTGCTGCATGAAGCAGATTAAAAGGAAGAAGCTGGGTATTCTGTGACACTACAAATGTAACTGCATAAATGCACCTCACATTTTAACTTGGAAAAACAATAGCTTGAACCTTTCTTTCCTTGGTGATCTGTCTTAAATTAAGGTGCTGTTGCACTGGCTATTAATACTGTATCTCTTCTGTGAGTGAACAGAGAATTTCAGTATTCAGGGTGATATCTTTGGAAGCATTAAAAGCATACACAGGCACTTTAAAATAGCAGAATGTAATTATAGCTGTGAGTTTGACAGTAATTCCTACAAAATTACAATATTTTTCACTGCACAGAAGGCAAAACTAAACAAAATGGATGTTGTTAGCATCTGGTAAGCATGATCATAGTTTTTTTGAGATGCTTGTATGTCATATTTATGGCACTCTGAGTGAGATCTACAGCTGTGACTGATTGTGCCTTACCATTCAATTGTTGCATCTCAGTCTGCCCCATTTCTAATTGGGTGTTGAGAAGGATGCCCCTTTCTGCAGCTCCAAAATATGAGGGGGGAGGAGGTCAAGTTCCCTTCAGTCATTTAACCAAGAGTGCTCCAGTGACATTGTATGTGCAAGCACATGCTCAAGACCTGTTATTTGGGAAAGCAACTGTCTAGTATTCTTCCAGTGCAAATAATTGGCAGGGACAGAATATGTTCCTTGCATTAATTCTCCACCTCTGCTTAAGATTAGGAAAAATGCAGCTTTAGTTCGTGTTCATACAGGTACTCTGGGCACCTTCATGCTCCTCTTACACCCTGTGCTAAGTATTGACTGCTGGCTTTGCTGCATGAATCATATATTAGCAGGTGTTCTGTGGTGTTGAAAGAAGATTCATGATTTGAGTTGGCATAGGTGTGGGTTATTTGCGTAAATTCCTTGTGTTCTTCTAGTTCACCTTGAATTCCTATCAGTGGTGCACTAAGGAATATGTACACATTGTAAGGGTGAATAAGAGTATGTTCATTTCTCTGTCTATAGGCCTGAATGTGTATTTACTCACTACTTTCCATACATCATAAGTATCCTTTCAGAATGGTTTAGCTCTGTGTGAAGCCCCCTGCTCTGTGGGATTTTCTTCGACTGCAAAATTTCTGTTGGTTTTTTTCATGTTTTCATGCAGTGTCTTATGTTGCTATGGCCCATAACATATGTCACTGAAATATGAGTTGTGAAGATGATGATAATTAGAAGGAAGATAAGGGTAGCAGGGTCCCAGTTTGGTTTTAAAGGAATCTAGAGATTCTGATTTGCAGAGTTTAAAACAAGCCTTCTGAAGCAAACTAGAAAGATTTCTGTAATTTTGCACTATTTGCTCGTTGTTGTTAATTAATGGGCTTCACTGGACTTAACTGGCTCCTCAAGAATATTTTACATGAGAGAAGCATGTATTTGCTTGCATCTGACCTTTGTCTTAGATATTCTACAAAGGAAATCCTATCTAAGTTAATAGTCAGCAGTAAAAGATTTAATGGGAGAACTGAAATATCATTCCATTTTGTACTTGCATGAAATATGTTTTTATTCATTAATTTATTCATTTATATATTACTTCGCCTCTAAAAGTTTTGTTACCTTCTTACAATGCAAGTAACAAAATATAGTACCTCTTCTGAAATATTTATAATGTAGTATCTGTATACATCTGCAATAAATTCCAACAGTTGTTGTGGGGCCCTGACTGGTAAAAAGATCTCCTTCAATATTTTACTGCAGAGTTGCTTTCAGATTCTAATAGAATGTAATAAAGAAGGAGAAGTTGAATGACTTCCCCACCCCCCCACCCCCACCCCCCCAAATAAAAGCTAGTATAAGCACGGATAACAAATACTTTAATATACAAAGTAAATACCTGGTATCTTTTGTGTATGAAGTTCCTAGAATGCAGAAACCAGCAATGAGGAAGGCTCTGGAGGCAGATTTTCTGGGCAGCTATGATGGCATGTAGACCTGAAGCTGTAGGAATATGGGTTTTGTCCCAGGAGATAAGCTTTTTATTTTTGAAACAAATTGTTTTACTAAGTATGTATTGTAACTTAAAATTACATCTAAAGATGTTTAAAAGTCATTTTTTGAGTTTGGTGGGGTTTTTCCACATTTGCTCTGTTCTATTTTTGCAGTTGCACTCCATGTTTTTGCCTTTATGTAGTCAACTATATTTGGCTCAGAAAATGTATCACTACATTATATACACTGACTAGATAGCTTCCTGTATTCATATTTTTAAATTGTAGGTGGTTGAAGTGGAAAAGGCAATAATTGCCCTTATTTTTCCTGTTACCATTTTGAAGTCTTGCTGTATCATCCTATAAAATTGTTTGTAACTGTCAACAAGTTCTTTTTCAGAGATTTTGCTTTTTGGAGTGAAACTGATAAATGATACTTTCCCAGGCTTCTGCTAAATAGCATGTGGGACAGAGCAGAGGTTTCGACTGTGAGAACAGGAATTCCTTGAACACCTTTCAAAGTATTTGGGAATGATGAGTATTTTTAAATTTTGCTAAGCCATTAGGTGGACAAGCTGCTCACCCACCTGTAGTTATCAGAAAAACCCAACTCTAAACTATGCTAGTCTCCTAGAGAATAGATTATTACTTATTTGCCACCTGAGGAAACAGGAGGAGAAAGGAGGAAGTATTATGTCTTTAAAAAGGTACCAAATACAGACGGAATGATTATTAAAAGGCCACCAAGTTGCTTTTCACAGAAACAGCTAATGAGAAGATTGAATTAGGGGAGAGAAGCATACAGCTCATTTAATGATTACATGGAATTTGTTTTTCACAAGTGCTATTCAAACATTTGGAACTGCTAATATGCAGATAGCTTCAGTCTGAATTACTGAGCAGGCACTCACTAAATATAATTCAGCTGCAGTAAAATCTAATCAGCCCTCGACCACTGACCATCCCTCTCCGTAGCCTGTAGAGAGATTTTAGGATGACTAGTTTTCTAACTTAAGCACCTCCACTAAGTGCCTAAAATTAGGTGGGTTGAAAATGGACCTAAGGGACATGCCACTCAATGACAAAACTAGGTTTGAATCTAGAAACTGCCACCTGTAATCCCGGTATTAACTTGTCAGAAACGTGCTATATATGGGTGGGATAAAAACAGTTGTGCTGTTTATGGTCACGTTGTATTTCTACTTAGATGCACTAACTGTACTTAAGATGGCTTTCTGTGGCCATTTTGAACACACTGAATTCTCATTGACATATCTGAACTTTCCAAGCAAACATTCATAGATCTCATTCATCACCTTTATTTGTGATGTCTGAAAGACTTCTTTGTGTTGATCAGCCACTTAGTATCTAGGAGTTAATTTTTCGCAAATGGCAATTATGAATTATAAAAGCGACGTAATCTTGGCCAGCTTTTTAAAATTGAAAATCTTTATCTTCCTTTTTTCTTTCATCTGTGACACTAACATTGAGAGAATATCCCATTTTCCATAAAATATGTGGTCAAAAGTCTGGCTTCCAGCAGTGTCAGCTGTGCCCTTTTCCTAAGTCAGTGACCTCTTTTAGGCTAAGCCCTGAAATGAACGTATCACAGCTTTGACTAGCATTTTATGACCTGGCCATGATAAATGGAGAATTAGTCTTGTGTTTCTCTTCCATTCCAGTTAATCATTTTGCAATTTTGAAACAGTAGAGGGAAGTGAATATTATGTTCTTTACTCACTTTAGGAAAAGTGATTTCTGCTGAGTAATACCACAGTGTTGATAACATCACACAAATATGACCATACCTAGGGGCTTGGTAATCTTGGTTCCCAACTTTAATAGTGTTTAATTATATAATTCCTTCAAAATGTAAGGCAAATATTTTACAACACTGGTAACTATTAGTATTACATCATTGGGACGCAGGACAATTACATGTTCTTTTGATTAATTGTATCTCATGTTGTCCTATTACAGCAATGTATCTTTGTATTAAGGATACAGTGAAGAGGGTGACCGATGAAGAGCACAAAGGACAAACTTCACCATTTTCAATTTGCTATTTCAAATTCTCTGCAGTGCTGTCCTTAGCTTTAATGCAGGTGGAGGAGTGACCTGTTACCCAAACTTTCGTGCTGGTTCCTAATTCTGTATCTGATAGTGGTGCTTTTGAAAGCTCATTATCATCTATGAGAGCCTTTTCACACTCTCCAAATACAGCAGTAGGATATTTACTTTGTTGTGTTTTGTGATTTTTTCCAGTAAATTGCTTAATGCTTTATTGCAGTTTGCAGGCAGGGAACTGTTCATTTTAAGCAACAAATGTTAACTAGGAATGTACTGTTGTGGTTTTGGTTTTTTGTTTGTTTTGGCTAACAGTCTTTGAGAATATTTTTAACTCTATATTAAACATAATTGCCCTGTCTATGGCAAAAAAACCCTCTTTTCTTTGGGCACTTAAGTGTTTTTAAGTCTACCAATTATTTCTAAATTAAAATTGTCCTATTACAACCATTAATGTATTTCCAAATTTCTGCAGAGTCTCTTGCTATATTACTCTTCAGATATGTTTCTTGTCTTTTTGGTTTTTTTCTTCTTCTCCCTTCTGCTTTCGTCTTTTTCTTGACAGCCTGTATATGATTTTTCTCTTTCCCTACTCTTCTTAATCTGTGAAGGACCATCATTCTTTTTCTCATGTGCGTCCATTTTTTTCTGCAGATATAGCATTTCGTTACCCTTCCAAGGAAGGATATTTAAATAGCAAGGTTTTTAATTTTTAAAACTCTCTTGGTTCTTTCTCAGTTTCTGTTTTGGTTTGTGATAAGAAAGTAATTAATTTCCCTCATTCCCATGTGCTTTAAACCTGTGGACAGTGTTTTTGGATGACTTCTGTCTTTCATGTCAAAATAAAATGAGTTTTTATTTTGATAACATTTCAAACACCCAAATTTGTCATTAGGGAATTCTTCAGCTTTCAAACCTTCCTACAGGATCATTATTTTTCATGATAAATGAGAGTTAAAATCTTCATCAGTTGTGCCTATGCTTGGATATAAGATACAAAGCTGTAACATCTGCTACTTAGAATGATGTAACTGATCTGGTATTTAAAAATTCCAGAGTGAGTAGGTAGTTGTGGGAGATGGTATGAACACTTTTAGCAGGTGCCTTGCTTTCCGGTAACAATAGACCTTAATATGGGATTATAGATAAGTGACTTTTTAGTATTTATTGGTTGATGTTTTCACTAGAGTCTTGTTTGAGTTTCACATTTTTATGTGGTATACAAATATTCAAGCAAGTAAACACTATTAACAGAGTAGTTAATAGGCATATGAAGTATTGAGCCAAAGCCAGAATTTGCAGTGAGTAAACATGGGGCAGAAATAGGAATGTGAAGGCGAAGGAATCTATTTTGGAGCAGGGAGTTGTTCTTGTGCTTTGAAAATACTCAGGAACACACAACAGGTTTTTTTGAGCTTCACAGCTAAGATTGCTTTGCTGTAGATTTTACAGCTTTCATTGTTCTCTTTATTGAAATAATTTGTTTCCAAAGTTTTATACCACAGATGCTACAATGCATTGCATTTGTTTTTCTTTGCCAATTAATGAGTACTTTTTTTGTCATTTGTTACAAGTTTGTTTTTTTCATCTGGAAGTGATCTCATTTACAACACGTGGGAGATCTAAGCTGAAGAGAAAGTGAAAAAGTCATTTCACTTTAAGGATCATATTTGCTATTTTTATTGCAACCAAAGAAAAAAAATCTACAAGAGACAGTATTTTTGTGTCATTCCAGCATTAGTCATAAGAGCTATAGCATGAACTGAAGTCTGCATATACACCTAAAACATAGCATTTTGCTCTTGTGTGCTGATGCCGTTAAGAGTCCTCTCCTCGCCGCCTCAAATGCAGTTCAGTTCAGCACTGGATGCTGCAGTCTTTGATTGTGGTGCAGGTCACGTAGCAGTGAATGAACAAGATTGCATGAATAATGTGCTTTTTATTCAGCGATTGGATAAAAACGAATGCCCTCAACACCTACGTACATCCAATCTCCACCACTTCCTGTGTGCTTATTCTTCCTGAAGCTTTAATTATTTATCCTTGGAGAGAATTTGACAGTTACAAGTAGTCACGACTCAGCAGGTTAACCCTGCAAACACCAGAACCAATCTCCAAATCAAGTACACTCGAATGTCTCATGGAATCAAATGTTGATTTTGAAGTGATATGACTCCCAATTAACAGAAAAAAATTGTCACACCTAAATACTTCATATTTTTAAATGTAACACTGTTTTTAATGAAATTAAAATTGGCCTAATATTCTTGCTACTTTCAAGAAGTAGTCTTTGAAGAGTGTGATATGCTCTAAATACTGCCATTGGCATTCAGCAATGAAAATGCGTTTTCAGGAGAGAATGGTCAAGTAATGGGGAAAGCATCATTAGTTAACAAGCCAAAATAGGGGCAGAGTTTCTCATAATGCATAGTGATGAGAAAAAGAATTGCATTACATAAGGTGTCTGCTGATTTTGCTACTTGGTCTTGATCAAATGTGTTCAGATTGTGGCAAGACTGTATGCATAGTAGAAGTCTGTATATCAATATACATTAAGAGAAAAAGAGCCTTAGAAATAAACTGCTTCTTTATATGTAGAGAAAGGGAGGTAGAGCATGTATGCATGTGTATATATGTATATGAATATGTATACATTTTGTCTACTTGATCTGAGTGTATGAAGATAATCAAAGAAACAATAAAATTATTTTTAATGTGAACATTTTGTTTACTAAAACTATGTGTTATGTGGTTGCATTTTAGATGCCAGTGCTAGGAAGGCCAATATTAGACTACATTACCGTTTCCCATGCCCTCTGCTCCCCCTGGAAATAGTACCCTGCACAGACTGAGGGGTTTTTTTTCATACTTATTTTGGGGAGGGCTTCCACACTTTCATATCAAAATTAGCAGTAACAGCAGAGTATCGTTACTCCTGGGGTCCAAAATAAGGATCCAGAATAGCACAGATAAATTTGTGTATGTTTTTACCTGTAGATTGTACCCTTGCTCTGCTGAATAATGTTACTGTGTTATCTGACTGGACTGCATGAATCACGGGAGCTGAGGGCAGAGCTGTCTCTATCATTAGGCTGCATAATGTAGGAGTATGCTCAGCACTGGATGATTGATTTAGGACTTGAGAGTTACCTAGAAAATCTACACCTGATACAGACCTTATTTATCTCCCCATGCTAAGAACAGACTTGAAAGTGTAATGTGAGGTGGTTTTGGTTTGTGCTTTTGCTTACAAACAGTAAATAATTGGGTGACTGAGTACAGTAGCAATTTACCCAGAGTTGTGACAGCCTCTCTGAATTTTTAAGAAACAGTACGTTTTTTTCTTGAAAGTAACATAGTGGTCCCGTGAACAATTAATTCACAGAAGACATCTCCCCTGTGTTATGTGAAAATTTATGTATTGACAGTGGTTCCTTTTTACCTTTTGTTCTAGGAATTGTTAACTGTAAATATTAGGGTTAAGCTTATTTCAAGCCTGTTGGTAAACCACAGATTGCATAGTGTCATATTTAGTGCTGTTGAAATGAATGTGCAACTGTACAGCTAGTCCAGTGGTTGAGGTTTGCCAAAATACTGAGGAATCCTGAGTTTTGTATTCTAATCAGTGATAGTAATCATGATTGTGGTGAGACAGATGAACTGAAGTGGTTCTAATTGCTTTGGTATATGGAACTTGGCAACCTGAGATTTTAAATTACTGAGTGTTAGCATGAGAGATATTGAGATAGCCATAATAAAAACAAGTATACCAAAGTCAATGATGTGCAAAGGTACTATTGAGTGATTATTTTAAGAATTTACGACAGGTCTACACAAAGATATGGGTGAAAGGTAGGTTGCCATATTTTGGGAGACAGGTTAAGGGCATATGAACAGTCTCAGGATTTTGTGGAAAGGGAAATGTGGTCTGAAGCTCCAAACTTAGGTTAGGAAGCCTTTCTTCCTCCTAAATGTAAACACTGTTCTATCACATAATACTTTTTGCTATTATGTGGAGAGAAAAGTGTCTTTTTGCTCCAATACAGTGACAGCAAAACAACTCCTGCAAACCATGTTGACTATATTGCCGATGTCTTCGGCACTGTCTGTGAAGTTTTGCAATGCTGGTAATATATCTGATAATACATAAAACATGTTTATTAAAATAATTAGATTTTAAGAAATACGTGCTAACAGTACGGTCCCTTCCTTTCTGGAGGCATGGGTAGAATTTCACTTTTTCTCTGCCTGCTTACTCCATGAAAAATGTGTCATTACTTAACATCTTTGAAACCTTCCCTTCTCTGTAGTTTCTGGCTGAATTTGGTCAGTGGTTTCATTAACTGTTAATTGACCAATGATACACAGATACTTACAGAGTTACTGAGCAGCTACAGAGGTAACCAAGGAATGGAGACTAGGCTGAAGGGTCATAAACTTGATAGTCACTGTGTATACGTAAATGACACTTCAGTGGTAGTTTCCTAGCAAATAATTTTAATCTACTTTGGCCAAAGTTCTGTTCAAAACAAATTAATTATGGTTTAGAGAAAAATTAGCTTTCTCCAAAAGGCACTTAACAGCCCTTAAAGAATACTTTCATACTGGTGAAGTTCAATAAATCTCCGGTGGTGGCAAATGAATATGCTGCTGGTTCAACTACTGTTTATTTATTAATAAGATTCTGGGCATCCGCTGTACAGAAAAGTTTCAGATTTTATTCCCTTGAAGTAAAAATTAATCTATAAAAGTGAAAATTTGTTGTGGGGAATAGAAAAATGCCTCTTTATTTTTGACTGTTACTATCTATGTTATGAAGAATTTACCTCTTCTTTTAGTCATCCTTTTGATCTGATTGCTGATTCATAGCTTCAGGATAATTTTGTGGACATAATTAAGAATTACAGAAAGATGAGCTGTATGATCCTCCCTACACTGCTCACGCATCATGCTTTTGTTCACTGTGTATCACCTCTCCTGGTATTACATATCCATCCTTTCTCTGAAGTGATGGAAACGTGAATTTCTGCTGCAAAGGACCCCCTCAAAGCTGAGGAAGATGGTGACATACAGTCTTGCTTTCTTTCAGGAGCACAAGAAGCTAAAGTAGCAATTGAAATTGCATTGTTGGTCTGTGCAGTATGCTTCTGAACACGAGACAGGGAGGCAGGACATTGCTACCCTCTTAAAGAGGATTAAACTGTGGTCTTACTTTCTGATGGCGCACACTCATTTCTTGCTGCCATAACATAGCCTTGCAGGAATTTAGATACAAGTGTTTCATTTTCCGGATTCCCTCTTTGAGGTGTGATTTGCAGCCACCCGTACATAATAATGCTCCAGAGACAGATCATGTGCTCTGTAGAAAGGACAAGCTCCTTCCAGCTTCTTTTGCATCTTGGACAGCAGAGGGCAGGTGTTGGTTCTGTGTGACTGAAAGTTTATTGTGTGGAATGCTTGGTGTGTGCATATGATGAAAGGGTCTGTGTGCTAGAAGGAATTACAAAGATGTAGTATAAAGCATTTAAACACAATTTATGCTTTTTTGTGAATATATGAAGTTTTTTTCTAGCATAATATTATTTAGCTTTTTATTTAAAAACTTTTGTTTTGACCAAACATGTTAAAACAAAATGAAAACAGTATTGGCAAGGTAAGAAAGAGTGTCAGTCCAGGAACATTGGCTGTTGTCATGGTGGTCTGTGAACATTCACATTGTTATTTGAGTCAGTGCACAGAGGAAAGATGTGTATATTTATTTCTGATAGAAAATGTTGTGCACTAGACATGGCATTCCTAATGTTTGCATCTGAACAACAGATTTCTGCCAGTTTAGGTATGCCGGGCAGGCATATGTTGGTCAGGTGCTGTGCAAAAGCAGGCTTTTAGTATTTACATGGTATTATGTGAAAAATCTTGTTTCTATTGGAGTAGTTTCTTGCGCTTGGGTAGACTAGCAACTTTAATGGGACAAAGCACCACTGTGGCATTGTTTGGTAGTCCTAGAGAGGTAAAGTGCTAAATATTAGTTTAAAGGTAATTGCAGTTCATGGTAGTTGTAATAACAGTTAGAGAAGAGGCTTAACCAGCTGCTTCACTACATATAATAATTTCATAACAGTATAGATCCTTACTCTTTCCTCTCCTATTTGAAGTGGATAATAACAGCAGACAATCAACATTTATACAATGCTAACATGTTGACTGTAGTGGTAGTGTTCGGTTAGTCTTGCAGGTGTGCCGTCGCTTGTTGAATGACCCGGAGATAACAGCACTGTTGTTGCCAGCAGGTAGTAAGGCTGGTTGTTTTCAGTGCATCAGCAGGATTTTTCCTTCTGCTATACTTACTACTGTAGCAGGCCTTCTCAGGCTGTGTGGAGGCTTCAGTATCCTTTTTCTCTTTCTTCCTTCTGGAACAGAGAGCTGGGGTCATTGTCTCTGCCAGTGGCATTTCTCCTCCACCTCTTTGTACTGGCATCAGTGCTTCATCGAAGCCCAGTTCTCAGTAAGCACCATGATATGGTGAGCGCCATCAGGCTACAGACTCTCATAGCTGACCATTTCCTCCCATTCTGGGATAGCTCCTCTGACCTTGATACCCATCAAATAGCTGTGTTTGGCCAGTAGGCTTCAGTTTCTGCTTGTCTGTTCAATCTCTGGCCAAGTTTTTGGCTCCAGCCTCTCTCCTGTACATCCTTACTACATGTCTTTGTTGTTACCTGAAATCTTGTCCTCGCTCACGTGCCCAAAGTCCTTTGGAGAACTGCTGACCTTCATAATATCAGTGGCTTCCATACTTTCTCAACCTTAATTGTACTGAAGCTTCTCAGGGGCTTGTCTTGCTTGAGCAGAAACCCCCAGATTTTATGAGGGTACCTAGAGAAAGTCACTATATACTTCTGTTTTGGCAAAGAAATGCACAAGTTGCTGTGGATGACTATAGAACAGCACACACATCTTCTCCATTCTGCTGCCACTCTAAACTTTTTTTAATCTTTGAGTCCTCTTTAGAGTGAAGGATTCTTGCCACTCCTCTGGTCTGCTTCAGTGCATGGAGTTTCAGAAGGAGTTTCTCAGTCTTCTCATCTGCAGCTGTTTTACTTCTTGCCTTTCCTCACATTACTAGCAATGGAATTTGTAAACTTCTGTCCATTAAGTGATCATGTAAACAGCTCTTTAAACAGCTATTTAAATTCTGCCACCCACCTCTGCTTCATTACCAGATCTTTCACAGGTTGGCTACCCTGTTTGCCTGTCTAGGTGGTCCGGCTTAAATGTAAGAAAGGCAAGCAACCTAAGGATACATCCTTAATACACACATGCACGTGTGCATACCTGCGCACACGCACATATACACGTGTCTGTGGATGCCTCTTCCTCGTGACTATTCCCAGAAAGAAGTTAACCATCACTTCAGGTCAGATAACAAGCAGCATTAACGTAGACAGGTACAGTGACTCACACCAGCAATTTGTACAAATAATGCAAAAGTACCCCACATCCTGGATTTGCCAGGATGAGGGCTGATGTGAATAACCCTCCACTGGCACTGTTATCCACTGCGGCACAATTGCCAGAATTCTTTCAGTACAAGCCTGATCAGTAATGGCTTTGCTATAAATAGAGCACGGCATGTAACTCTTTGCTTGCCAAGAAAATCTGTGTGGTTTGGTGGCACAAGTTAGTGGGTTGTGTTTCAGGGTGAAGAGTATGCCAGTGGGTATTAGGTGTTTGTCCTGGCCTATGCAATTAATGAATTTCCTCTCCCTTTTCATAGCCCTTGACTGCTTATTCCTACGCTCGCACTGCCTTCCGTTCAATTTGTTTAGTGAATCAGCGTCCAGAACTGATCTGGTTGAAAAAAACAACAATTTTTTCTGTGTTATTCTTTAGCCAGATGCCACAGCATACATTTTATGGCAACACAGCAAAGGTGATGCGGTCAGTGACAGGAGGGCAAGAGCAGGCTGAACAGCTCTGCTACTGCCACAAAATCTTTACACATACTGCCAGAATTTTTGTCTGATGTGCAACATAAGACAAAGGTGGCCATTTATACCCTCTGTTGTTTTTTGGCTCTTTTCATTTTGATCATACTCCTTTAATTAGGGGAGGGGGAACCTATGGATTTGGGAAAGTTGATGTTTTTAATGGACTGCTCTCTGCTCAGGCAACGTACTATTAGCCCTGCCAGATGCCAAAAGCTACAAAAAAGAGCACTGTGCATTTCTTCTTTTCCATTGCGGTTCTTGCCAGTATTTAGCTACTCTAATAAAAGAGTGGGTACTGGATTATAAATCTTCTCGTGGTGGTAAATTTATATACATACTGTATATGTAAAAAATTATTTTTGCTTGCATTTAAAAAGGGAAAATATTAATAAACCAATTTAAATTTTCATAAAAGTGAACATGGTTTTTGAATGGCAGCCAATGAAATATCATGTTTTAATTATCTATACCTCATACACATTTTAATCAGTTTACCTAGAAATCTTGTACAAAAGTTCAGAAACAATTGAAATTCCCAGACTTGCATTTAGACTGTGAAACCTGCGATAAAATTCCACTCCTATTAAAGTCAATAGGAAACTCATCAAGTCAGAACTTCATATACAGCTTTTTTTAAAGCAACTTTGCAAACTGTTCCTAGGGACAATAAGATATAAACAGAATAAAAAGAAAGTACTCACACACACACACACAAAATTAACAAAAAAACCACCAGAACAAAAATAGGCACCTTATTACAAAGTAGAAAAGAGAACAACTGAATTATTAAATGCATCTCATGAATGAGAACCAAAAAGATGCTGGATTAACAAATAAGTAAATGACTAGCTTCCCATCAAAAGAAGACAGCAAAAAGAGTTCTTGCATAATTTGTCAGTGAACTAGTTTGCTATTTTACTCCAATTATTTTGATTCTTTAAAACAAAAACACTTGGAGACACTTGGACGTTAATGCCTATATACCCAGAAGAACTGGGTATATACATTCCCATCAGTATGAGTGCATTGCAGGACCAGAGAGAAGGTTATGGGCCTCTCATTACATTATTCACAGTGCAGTACAGTTTGTCAGCCATGTGATAGTTTGTGGACACAGAAGAAAACATGGCTGGGAGGTATTGCTTTGGGAAGCGGGGTCCCTGTCTAGGGTGATGCTCCAGCTGGGGTGTGTCTCCTGGTGCAGAGGGCTGGCAGTAGCTTGGGGCAGGGAGGAGTGCCTGCATAGGACTGTGGCAGATCTAGGCAGCCACACAGTCATGGCTGAGCTTTAGATTGTGCTTGGGATATACAGCCTGCTTACACTGCTGCTACTTCTCTTTCTCACCTCGGGCTGGCTTAGAGAAAGCAAGAATTAACTGTAAAAATTTATGGTTTCGCAAGAGCAGGTCCCATGTTACAAAGTTGATTTAGTACTGGTTTGCAGATTTAATGCGCTCCCCTGTCTGATCCTGCCTTACAAAAGCTTAGTGTCATGTTCAGATTTGGATATTATCTCAGATCCATCTTTACTCTGAACTTTTATAGTGTGTTGACTTTTAACAATAGGCCCCCAGGAACCACTAATGGAGCACAAGGAGTTACAAGTTTCATTTTCTTCCGACTATTTCATGTTATATTTCACAGAGTGAAAGGTCTTAAGACAGAATTGTTTCAGTATTTTCAACTAACAGAAAAAATGTCCCTCTTGTTTAAGGTCAGCTTCTGGCTCAAAACCTAAGCATCCACACAGAAATTTGTAGGCGTATTTCAGATCTTGATTTATATTCCACTGATGTAAATTAAGTTGGAAGTTGATCATTAATGATTAATGATCACTGGTTTTGAACAGTAATACTTCCAGCAGTATGGTTTCCCAGAGAAATAACTTGCAAAGCCGGAGATAATGCTCCCATTTACTGGTGCAGCCCACCCTTAGCAATAAGGTTGCCACGGGAACAGCAAAACACTGATTGGGTGAGAGAGAAGGGGCGAGAATGAAAGGGAGATGGGGGCATTTTACAGCAGGTTTTTGTCAAAATAAATCAACTAGAATCTGTTAAGGGTCGGGGGGAGTGGGGGGGTGGGCGGGAGGGCAGGGCATGCTTGTGTGCTAGTGGAGAACCATACCCTCTGTCTACAGGCCTTGTGGTTTTTTTATGGTGGCTGGGGTCTTTTTTGCATAGGACAGTAAACTGAGGTCTGATGCAAACACCCAGTATGGAGAGAAAAAAAAAAAAGTAAGTGATGTCAGCCCTATGGTTTTTTCCTGCAAAATATTTTGAAGTAGAGGTATATAGCCATAGCTCCTTTTAATGACACTGATGGAAACCTCAGTGTCTTTCAATATTTCTGTCAGTTATGCAGTGAGTCTCTCTTGAAATCACAGGAGCATGTAACTGAGCTCTGTGTGCAGAAGTATCAGAGACACAGAGGTAGACAGAGTATGATGTATTAAGTATGTACAAACAGAATAGGTAAATTATTTAGAAATATTTTTTTATTGAAATAGCTACACACCTTCATAAGGAGGTTAGATCATAATGCTTTTTAGCTTGTCTTGATGTTATCTTGCTTGTCTGTAACTACATCGTCTGAGGTATCGCATAAATAAAGCTGGATTAAGCTGATTAATGCATGGATAAAAGATTGCTGGTATATATCTAGCTCGTGCGAAGAAAGCTGGTATTTTCCCTTGTCAATTAATTAAGAAGTGTCCCCACAGGATATTAGAAGCCTTTGTACTATTGAAAAGCTATTATTATTATTATTATTATAGGAATTGACCATTTGTGATATTAAAGATCCTACAAGAGAATTTACTAAAGCAGAGCATTAACACTTATGTCCATCATATTACAATGTGAGGAATAGCATCCTATTTCCTGATGGTTTACTGCATTATAGTGGCATTAATTGTTTAGGGCTTATTGTAAACAGGAGTGTCAACTACGATGGCCCTATTGTTGCTCTGAAATGCAAGTCTGTTCCCAGTGTGCAGTAAGCCAATCTTCTGCACTGAGGCGAGATACTGTTTTATTACAGAGTTGTGCAAGTCTGGATGCTAGCAAACAAAGCTAGCATACTGCAGTACAAAGCTACAAACATTATATAAAAAATCTTACCACACTTTCCCTACCCAGAGGGCAGATCCGTATAGAAGATTTGCTATACAATTGCATATGCATTACCTAACTTATTTCACTACTACACACGCTCTCTGTGGAAGGGTCTTTTAGTGAGCCTAGGTCTTTCCCTTAGGGGGTGTGATTTTAGTAGCATAATGAAGGTAGCTCACTTCTAGGACAAGGCTAAAGACGGTAAGGGCTGACTAACCAGAGTTTAGTATGAACAAGATAGTCTAAGTACATATGGCTTGCATCTTGAACATAGGATGTTCTTTGTTTTGTCTTTCCCAAGGCTGACTCCCTTGATTAGAAGTCCCTTCATTCATCATTCTTGACAACTCTAGAGGGTCAGCTTGACCTAGACTCTGTGTACATATTTGTTTAACAGATAGTTAACCACTAAATCAGACTTCAGCACTAAATCAGAGTTCAAGAATTTGGGAGTTTAGACAATGCTGTGGCTGCTTTTTGTGTGCTAAAATTAAAACTGATACCAACATCTGTATTTAAGTTTGTCTGACATATTCACTGTTTCTTATAAATTAGCTAACCCAAATTCAGTTTGAATTTTTTTCCCCAAAGTCATTGTCTTTTAATGATTTTTAAATATATTTATTTATATATTATAATAATTATATATAAGTATATATTATATATAATAATAAAATAATTCAAATATAATATTTATATTTAAAATTAAAATATGCTCATTTTAAAATCATAGAATGGTTTGGGCTGGAAGAGACCTTAAAGGTCATCTAGTTCCAACCCCCCTGCCATGAGCAGGGACACCTTCCACCAGACCAGGTTACTTAAAGCCCCATCCAGCCTGGCCTTGAACCCTTCCAGGGATGGGGCATCCACAGCTTCTCTGGGCAACCTCTTCCTGTGTCTCACCACCCTCATAGTGAAGAATTCCCTCCTAATATCTAATCTAAGTTTATCCTCTTTTAGCTTAAAACCACTCCCCCTTGTCCTATCATGACGTGCCCATGTAAAAAGTCCCACTCCAGCTTTCCTGTAGGCCCCCTTTAGGTACTGGAAGGCTCCTATAAGGTCTCCTCAGAGCCTTCTCTTCTCCAGGCTGAACAATGCCTCTCTCAGCCTGTCTTTTTTTTTTTTAAATTCTCTTTAGTCCACAAGGAATTTTACTACCACTGGGCAGAAGCTGTGGAAATGCAAATAGCCTTTCAGCTGAATTTTGACAGTTTCTAGCACTTGCTTGTATAGAGTACATATTTAACCACAGTGTGTTACTGGAACTAGGTATTTTTACTGATCCTGATTATATAGTTAATACTTCTCTAAACATAGGTCACTAAAAGTCATCTTTTTTGCATGTGGCAGAGTTTCCTATTACAGCCCATGGAATGCAGCAGTTGCATTGCCATCATTTCCTCTTGATGGTGGTCACACCATCTCACCTGATTTAGGTTGTGTATTGAGAATGTCTCCTACCTTTGCATCTGCAGCAATTTAAATCCTTTTAAACTGAATCCTGACAATGGAAACAAAAGTGTCATTTCTCCCCTTTCCTCCCTCTAATCTTGCCCCCCCCCCCCAGTATCTTTTTTTTCCCCCTACCCTTTGCTGTTAATAGAACTTACTTGGTTCTGAAATACATGCTGCAAAGGTAAAGATACAGAAGGAGACACAGGTGGCACCAAGGATAAGCCCCTGAGAGCTGCTTGGAGGGAGAAAAGGAGAAACAGTCACATGAGACACAGACTGTGTCAGGGTCAGAGGAGGATCCATGATAAAACAGAACTGAAAAAACAACGGAGCAAAAATCTGAAAAAGAGTGAATGGCTAGAGATGCCAAAATTGCCAGTAGTTTGTAAGAAAAACTGTACTTAGAGGAAGTGTACAGCCCCTCACTGTGCGTGTATTGCTAGGATTATGCATTATTTTGCGTTTATCAACATTGGATTTCCACCCGCCATTTTATTAGAGGCAACAACGAACTCATTGTTTGGCGGACGTTTGTTACTTATGGTGGCAGTGTCTGGCTCATATCCCTGTGGAAAGAAAAGCAAAAGACTAATTTTCAAGTTGGATCCACTTTACTAGCTGACCTAGCATAGGTGCAGATAGAGAGATTAGAGAGATACGGCGGTTCGAATGTCAGTAGTGCTATAATATTAGTAGTTACAAGCTTGTTTAAGGTTGGCATCGTATAGTCAGTGTGTGAGCTACAGGCATGTTGGAGGTGCCAGAGACACTAAAATGCTCTGGGAATAGCTAGAATTCCCTAGAATAGCTAGAATCCTAATTTTAAGTCCAGTTTCTGCCTATTACAAAGTCCCCTAATTTCTTTCATTATTTCCTGGAGCTGGATTTGAACTTGCTGCCTGTAGGGCAAAATCAACTACTTTTTCTAGTCCCAAGAACTACAAAAGGCAAGGTTTTAAAATGTTCAGTTCTCCCAGTTTAGGGCCAGATTCGTAAAGACCAGTTCCCAGTCAAACACTGAAATGAGCACCAGGTTTCAAGCGGTGGGTAATTCAGTGGCTGCTACTCCTTTTCAGTGTCTGATGTCAGATTTCCAGGAGACCTCAACATCCATTGGATATCTTGGTAGGGTTTCTGTGTCCAGTAAAGCCATGTCAGAAATTAATCCTTTTGCAGTGCTCTGGGAAGCTTTTATCTTGTAGCTTTCCATCTGCCTCTCTTTCAGATGATCATATTGCTTTTAAATATCTACTCTGCTAATAGAGTAAATATGTATATGCATTTTTTTTTTCAAGCAGTGCTTTGTGGTTTTTTGTTTCTTTGGTGTTTTTGGAAGATTTTTGGCTTTTTTTTGTGGTCGGTCTCTTTGGTTTTTGGGTTTTTTTGTATCGGGGGTCTCTGGAGTCAAACCTGTAAAATCTGTGAATCTGCTGGTGCACAGAGAGAGCAATTGAACATCAAACAAAATGTGCACATTCATGTTCCCATCCTGGATGTAAATGAACCGGCTGAATGAACACTTCAGGGAGATACCCAGACCTGACTCCCCGGTTTTCCTCACCTGCCGCCCCTGAGGACGCCCCATGCATTTCTCCAGCGACACCTGCTCTTCCACAGGGGCTTTGCAACCCGCCCCCTTCTGCTCAGACGCGGGCTTCATTTTCTGGTGCTGCTGCAAAAAAGGTGCCGCCTGTGCTCGAAATGGGATCTTCCACTATTTAGCAAGGCTTTGCTGAATGAGTCATCAAAGCTGGCTGGTATTGGCTGGGCTGGTGAGCACCCAAGGGATTGCCTGGCAGAGGCTGCGAGGCCTCGCTTCATTCACAGAAATGTGGGGATGCTAGCCAGCCCTTTCATTCACACACACAGAATCTCATTCACATTTTGCAGTTTCGCTAGCCGCTTCTAATGAAGAGAGCCGTTTGGGAACAATAGGGTTTTCTGGGCAGTAGAGACACATAAAAATAGGCTATCGTGTGTATATTTGCTGTTGCTATGCTAGGAGGATGAAGAGAGGAATGAATGCTCTGTGGATGCTATAGCAAGTTCGCAGTGTGGTGATGAAAGGCTATTCTGCAGATCACTAGAAACCTGCTTTTACACTGACTAGGATATTGCCATTACTCATCACTGCTGGGATAAGAGGTGCTGACTTAATTTAATGTGTCACGAATATACTAATTAAATACCTGTATTTGAGCTGGTTGTTTCACTGTATTTGCACTTTGTATACTGCAGCCTTTAGTCATGGGAGAGGGAAGGAATTCCATCGGATTTTTCCTTTAAATTGTGCTGCAGTTAGTAATTTGTTTAGAAAAATAACTGCACTATAGAACTTCTCTGGTCTGATTTTGTTTATAATGCAGTATATTGTCCTACATCCAAAAAATGTTTTGCAAGGAAGATCAATTTCTAGAAAAGAGCCATATGGCTTGTGATGGGCATTGTGTATCACAATGCTGTACACATATTGTATTTAAAAAAAAATGTAGGAGAAATGAAATATCTGTTTTCTGCATGTCTTGCTACTTCTCGGATCAAGTGTTTGTGGCTTACATTTATGTTTAGTAAGATCTGGTGCATTTTTTTTTTATTTTTCACTGCAGGATGTCAGTTTGCTGCTGCCTGGACTTTTGAATATTCTTTTAGGTTTTTTTCAGGTTTTCAGTATTAAATAAAACATTCCAGTGAATTGAAGATATTATTCTTGTTTTTCTTCAGAGTGAGTATCAGTGGTGAAAGAAAAAACATCTGTTAAGCCTGTTGTTGGGCATCAGAAAAATACTTTTCTTTACACATAGGTACTTAATGTAATTCCTGCATTAAAATAGAAGGTTGTTGTAGAGTAACAGGGGAGAAGGATTTCTCTGTATATCAGAAATTGAATGTAACAGTTTCTGTGAGAGACAGCATTGACACAAAGGCACTAGTAAAGTCTGTTAGACTGCTTCTGTGGAAGAAAATGTGTATATTCCTTAGTTCTGTCATCTGTTCTGAAAACCTTTAAGGTGCCTGTGTTTTGCTGGAGGGGGTGTGGGGGGGGTGGGCAGGAGGGGGTGTATATATGTGTAATTATCCAGGTATTTGCTATCTAATTGTGACTTCTTTATAGATTCCCAAATATGTGAGGTGGAAGAACATTTAAACAGAAGAATGAAGTGTGGTGGTGTTTCATAAAGGCTGTTAATTCAGTTTTAAAGGTAATTGCCTTTGGTACCAAAAGGGTGGGGGGAGGGGGTGGGGAGGAGGAATTAAAGGTTGGAAGGAAATACCTGTTTGAGAAGATAGGAAAAGGAAATTTGAGAATTGATTGGTGCTAGCATGCTCTAAGTGGGTGGATGGTTTTTTTTTTTTTCTTTTTCTTTTTTTTTTTTTTTTTTTTTTGCTACAGGAAGTGATTTGCAGTGTTCACTGAGCCTTTTGTTGAAAAGGGTCCTTCTCATTTGTGTGAGTCATGCTTTTGCTGTGAGCGAGTTGGCAGCTCTAAGCAGGACTGGGATCTCTGTCACAGAAAACTGTTACTTCACCCAACCTTAACGGGGAACCATCAGAAATTTCTTAAAAATATATTTTTTCTTGTTCTTCCTTATACTCTTTTTTACCCCAAAATCTTGTTATCCGTCTGTGTTGTTATGAATCGCCTGCTATGTTAGCACAGACATCTCCTGTGTTGGCATCAGGTTTGCCAGAACATATGCAGGAAACCAGATAGAAGGGCATGCTTCAACGTACCAAGTATAACCGCTTCAGGAATGATTCAGTGACATCAGTTGATGATCTTATTCACAATTTGTCCATGAACAGCAAGGTCTCAGCAGTTGCTACGACTTCAACAGCATCTTCGTACCTGGTCTCACCAGAGGTTCCCCACAAGGACCAAGAAGATGGACCCACCACCCTATGTAACCTCATCCATAAAGTGTCCCACTTGAAACTCTCTAACACAGGCAGCCTTTTGGGTATCAAAAACCTCTCCTCTGCAGTAAAGGAACTTGCTGTCTCCAGGTTGCAGGGAAGCTCGAGTGCTTCTAGCTCAGCAGCAGGGGCTTCAGACAACACATGTAACCTTGTCTCTGCCACTTCGTGTTCTCAGCAGGACGTGAGCAAGATGAGTATGGGGAAAAAAACACGGTCAGATGAAACGCACCCGGGAGGTGAAGACTGGAATCAAAGTAGCAGCTTTGTCAATAAACCCTCTCAAGGATGGCTGCACTCGAGTGAGAAGATCCTGGGACCTGGTGTGACGTACATTGTGAAGGTTGGTCTGATTTATTCCATTCTCTGTTTTTATCAATGAAAAAATTTCTGCTGGTTTTGGTGACAGACTAGACAGGCTGAAAGGATCTCTATTTGTATATTCTTTTTTTTGTGCATAGTGCATGGTATACAAATGCAGGAGGGCAGGGCTGGCAAGCTTGGTTACTTTGTTAAATTAGAGCAAACCTGCAGATAGGTTCTTTGTCAGGTAATGTTGTACACTGTGTAAAAATACTGTTCCTAAGATAAAAGCTGGGTTTAGCTGAATTTAGGTTTTCATTGTAATCTGTCATACTGTATATATCTTGGATAGGTTTCAGTATGTCTGGTGCAATACATAGGAGGAAAGAAAGTCTCCTTGATATGTGAAGAACTGTTAATCTTGCATGATATTTTTTGAGGTTTGAAAATACCTCTAAGGACATGTGTGTTTTTAAAGCAAAATTGTATTTGAAATCTTAAAGCAGTAAGGCACAGAGCGCAATTCTTACTGTGTTCCACAAATAGAAATACTGTTGTGGGTAGAACAGGAAAATGCAGCTTGTTTTACATAACGAGAATTCAGCCACCTCAAATGTTATTGCTCTTTTCAGTTCATTGATAGAGCATGTCAAGAGAAGAATATCCTAAGTTTACAGGGTAATATTTCCATATGCTTTGAAAGTATTTTGAAATAATCTGTTAAATTAGAGCCTTTGAGAGAAGAGTATGTGCAGTGTTTTTGTAGTTGGGTAAGGTTCTGGTTACACCTTCCAGCACAGTGTGCAGAAAATGTAAAAATAACATTATTGTCCAGAATTTGTTCTTCAATCACAGTGTTTTATTTGCTGAGTGATTTTTGTACCTTAAGTGTTAAACTGTTTTGTAGGAGACTATTAATAAGATTACAAGTCTATTTTTAATCTTGATTTATTTTGGGTATAAAAGTCGCAGTATGACTTTATATCAGGATGTTTTAAAACTGAGTGACAGCCTTGTTCCTTAACTCTCGCCAGTTTTTTTCAAGTCTCATCAAAAGGACAGTGCATATTTAACAGCTGGAGCACTAGGAAGCAGTTTTCATTTCTTTCTTGTAGTGGTGATGGTACATTTTGCAAGTGATGGTAGACTGAGTAAGTTGGCTAATTCAGAGCACTATTGAAATTGTACTGTCTTTTTTTACTAATCTGAAATTTACTGGAACTACAAAAAAAGTCAGTGCTACCTTTCAGAACATAAACTGCTGATCTGTTACTGTTTGAGAAGTGTCTCAATAAAAAAAAAACCCACTGATGCTATGTATAGTGGTGCTGAGACCCTGTTGTTCTTCTGCACAGAAATATTCTGGTTAATGAAGGTCATTTACCATTTCCCCATTAGCTCAGGGAACTCAAATATTTTATTTTTTAGTTTGCATATGATGCTGCAAGTAGGCAGATAATGACTGTGAGAATTCACTGCTGCTGTTTGTTTTACCTGAAGCTATCGTTATGAAGCAGAACAAACACTGTATTCATTTTCTTAATTTTTTCAGTGGTTGACCTTCTGTATGCCAGAGGAAGCTGATATCCTTGAATTGAAAAGAGAATTAAAATTATATACAAGTGGACTTAGAGTTAAAGTTAATAATTAACCCATATCTAACACAGATAGTAGAACAAGTATTGTAATCAGTGCAGCTGGTGTCAAATACATGAAAGTGTATGTATACACATTGTTTATTAGAATTTTCAAAATAAATCGTAAGCAGCATACAACTTACATTTTAGGTGTTTGTTAATGTCATTAAAATGTATGGAATCTAGATTATTGCTTGTATTAGAAAAATAGTGTTATATCTTTACCTTCACGCTCTCTGTCATGTGGAGTCACAGAACATGGCACTAAATGTAAAAACAAAGGTTAAAAATAAATATAAAAATCAGTGGTTAATGAGTGAATGAAAATAAAGTGGTCCTGGTTAGTTCATAATTTGTCTGTTCATTAAGTGTCTCAGAATTTTCCTCAGCAACTGCAGCATTCACATAGATAAGAATAGAAGTGCAGTTCCCACATCATTAAACATTGTTAGTTCCCAGGGCTTTTATGCGTTCAGACCATCAAATCAATACACAGATAATGTACACTGAAGGGAAACATTCCTTGGATACCTCATGGCTATATGGACTATCTGGGGGACTCGTACCATGTTTAATTAGTACCATATGCCTTGCAGAAAATTCCATATGCCATTAGTTAAATGAGACAAAAATTAATTTGTTGTTAACCAGCAAATCTTTTATCATTTTGTGTGTAGATGTGCACTGGGTTACTATTTTCTCATTAATACACATCTAAAACATGAAAATTACCTATGGGATAGGGTAAATTGTAACTACTGAGCAGTTTGATAATTCACATTGGAATATTCTGAAGTAAGAGACACAAAGTTCGTATGTGCAATGTATGACAAATCTGCTACTTTATTGCTGTCCCCACATTTTCACATATTACCCATTTTTTACATGGGCAGTTAATTCTAATGCTTACAAATGGGTGTAGGACTATGGTAAATAGGAACTGTGTTCTCATCTTCATGGTCTGCTGCAATGGAATTGTTTTCAGCCATAAAAGTACTGCCACGTTCTGTATTTTTTTTCTCCCTGTGGATTTCGTATTGTGTTTTTATACATTATTTTAATAGGAAAATTTTCACAAAAACAAACCCGTATTTTTGTAACAAGTAAGACAATTACTGCAGTCATATTAGGGGACACAAAGTGGTGAGGTAACTGTTATTTTACTTAACACTAATGCGAACAGTTTAACAAATTATGGATTAATGAAAAAAAATGAAAGAGTTTGCTGTGATGAAAGTCATTGAAGAGCTCAGTGTTTTTCCCCGGAGTGGGACTGATGACTATATGGACTGATTATAAATGTTCATTTTGTCAGAAAAACAAATACCTATAATAAAGAAGTGTAAAATGTGTAACGTAACAGTAGTTAAGTGGTTTAATGAAATCTGCTTCTTTCCAATGATAAATGTCTACTGATGAGTTAATTAGGTAATGCCATAGATGTTTTGGGTTTTGTTACATTTAATTAAGAGCACAATCAACAGTCAAGAGGCAAATGCATGTCTGTCTTTAGGTAACTCATGCAGGGCTTTGTAACAAGTGTTGATGAGCTGTCTTTGTATCTGTTAAAAAACAGTTATAAAGATAGTATCTGAAAGAAAGGAAGGGGAAAGAATTTCACCTAAAAGAAGCAGGGCGAGTAATATTTCAGTAAAAAGCATGTTTTTAATGTTACAGCAAAGTATCTAAAGAGTTTAATCATAACTACAATTATTTCTCTAACATTTTAACACTTTAATGTCTTGGGAGGGGATAGCAACAATTTATATCTGATGAGGAAAATAAACATCTTTTGTGAAGCTGTTCAAACACATTACCAAGTAAAGGCTTCAGCTAGGCAAACATTTCTGCATGACACTGTTTACGGGAACATTCTAGTCGAAATAGCTGAGGCTACTCCTATATGCTGGAAGTTAAGTATGTGCTTAAGGAAGAACTGGATTGCTGTGTTGCATGCTCTTATTGCATGCTTTTATTCTGTACTATAGTATTCCTTTCAGCATATATGCAGGGCAGCTGTGATATTAGCAGATCTCTGCAAGTAGACATAGAATTTACAAAATTACTTTTCTCTTTAGTGACTAACCCAGACAGTGAAGCACAGCCTTAATCACAGCTCACATAGTAGAAGATACAACATACACTTCCCCTAGAAGACTTCAGGGCTCTTTGGAGGAATGTTTCTATTTTTTTCTTTCTGTTCTAACTGGAATTGATTTGCTGCTTGTTTAAAGTAGGAGCAAAATACCAATGCTTTGTGGTTTCTGGTGGTACTCTTTGCCTACCTGTATGAAAGGTATCCAGTGTATCCAGTAAGAAAAAAGGAAGAGGGTTTATTGCTTCCTTCTTACTCCTTTAAGTAGACATAAATTAAAATTTATAATCTACCTTTTTTTTTGAAAAAAATTAATATAATATTAATGTTACAGCATGGCTTTAGTTTCTCTTTTTGGATGATGTCAAATTTATCTTCCTTGGTTACAGAAAAATTTGTGCAAGGTTTTTTTGTTTGGTGGTTGTTTTTTTTTAAATCAGATTTAAAATTCTGCTTCTATCAGTTAAGTTGCAGTAGTGTTAATAGTTATTCACTGATAGTTTGACATGGCCTGAGTAAAAACATACTCAGTATGATTTCATGCATGTGATTCTAATAATAAGGAACACAGCCCCAGAGCATCCTGGTTGTAGTGAGGTTTACATCTTCAAGGAGTGGGTTCTGTGTTGCAGCCGTATGGTGATAATAGGTCTGAATACTAACCCTTTAGTTCAGTCTGCTGTCCTTAACCCAGGTACCCAGTGTTAGCCAGAGCGAAAAGACTTACAAAACTGGCTTAGCACCCTGGATTTTAATGCTGCATGCATGCAGGTTAGGGGAGAAAGAAGTAAGTGACAAAGACAGCATTGGTTTTAGCAATTAATCCCTCCTAGTATGCCATATTCCTTTGCAATCAGTTAGTATCCTTCGTATTTTCTTCCACTGTTATTTGAGCTATGAAAGGATTATGTTGATGCCTGTTGAACTGTTGAAAATCTGTGTTTTGAACTCCATGAATCTGAAACGCTGTGGGTCCGTTCTACAGCCCACTGATACGAAAAGAGCATTTCTCACAGAAATTAAATCAGATCCTATGAGCAGAAATCATACAGTAGAGTCTTTAATTATAATATTAGTCCAATTATATGAATCAACTACTATTACTGTACATTTGCACACCTTTAATATAAAGCAAAGCACATAATGATTTCGGTGCTGAAGGATTCAACTCTCAACATGAATGTCTGTTCTGCAGTACATTTGTAGTGTTTGCAGAATGCCTTGGAAGCTTTGGCATCATTCCACAACTAGGGTTATTTCATGAGTGACACAGTTTGGGCACTGGTAATGTTATTTTGACTAGTTGAAGTCAGAACTGTATTTGTTTAAAGCAAAAATTATACCGTCCTACTAGATATTTAAAATTTTAAGGTTTAAAATCCACAGATAAGTTTAACTGGTTGGTTTAGGAGGTAAAGCTGCATTCAGCCAGAATTCCTTCTCTGTTTTTTTCTTGGAAATTGGATTGTTGGTTTCTTGTCTTCAAATAATGGTCACAGTAAGAATGCTGTGTGCCCAATATAAATATCTGCTGCTACAAACATAAAGAAAACACGGAGGTACTGAGTTCCTCAGGGAAAACTCATGTCTGCCTTTGCTGCTGGGTAAGGCACTGTTTTGTCCCAGTGATGGGGCACTCCTTTGTCCACTAACCATGCAACCCATTGAGGAACCTTGCCTCCACTAACACACTAGCTATACTTGTGCTGCAGCCTGGCTTCATTTTGTAGAAGAAAGTTGAAGTGCACAACATATCAACATTAAATTTCTTGTTGCTTGCAATGGGAATAAAATGCAGATCTGCCCTGCGATAGTACCAGAGACAGCCAGCCTTCCCAGCTACTCACACTCCCTCAGGGTGCTTTAGTCCCCTAAGCAATGAAACAAATTCCATAGTCACAGAGGAAGAAGGGACTCTACAGTTCTACGTAGTCATGCAATATTCATATTTCATTTGATTCTATATATTTATGATGAAATGTGCTGCAGTTCTACCTTTGGCTGCTCCAGGCAGGTCTGAGACCTGTCCTTCTGAGTTGTGATGGGAATAATGATGGGGCTCGGTGCCACCACATTTCCAGTCATCACTTATTTTAGAGTGGGATTGGGTGCAATTCAATATGGGTAATCTGGAGTGTTTGCTTAGTAAGTGATAAATATTTCCCTAGATTTTTCAAATAAGCTTTCATGGGGCCAGGAGAGATTTCAGTCTCAGAAGGCGGCCTCGGACAATCCAAGTCACAGCTAGAAGTTTAAAGACTAAAAAAAGCCCTTTGAAATCAGGCAGGAATGGCAAGCAAAAAGATGAAAGGTGAAAATAAATAGGGTGTAGGGAGATGCAAAGAAAATAATACGAGGTGATCAGAAGAAGCTGTCTAGGCCTTATTTCCGCAGCACCATCACATTATATCTGCTGATACAGGGATTTTTGTCTTTCTTGTTATCTCAGAACAAATCTTGAAATTAAAGACAGGAATTGAAGAATACCTTAAATAATAAGGACAAGACTGAAAGAAAGATATTTTATCTGAAGATACTGTCTTAACTTGCTCAACACCATTTCCATCTGGACATGTTGTACTAACATGCCTTAATTCACATTTTTGGCTCTTAATAGCATAACAATCGTACAAGGGGGTGCATGTCTCTGGACAATAGCACCCTGACTGACGTTTGACACTGCGTGCCTCTGATGAAGTAGTTATCAGAAACAGAATTGCTCTCTTTTCTTATAGACAAGCTACTTTAGTTAACCACAGGACATTTTAAGAGTACCCGTAACTTCCCAAGGAATTAGAATGTTTAAGAAACACTGCTTTTGCCACCAAATGTAGGGGCCATGTTTTGTCGCCACATGTTGAATGCAGATGCTACAGTGTCATTCATTTTTATTTGTGGGTTGTTTTTTTTTTTTCCAAAAGTCTGAGCAGGAATGAAGAGAAAAGGTTAGATGGATAAACTGTGCGGAGTCTTCTGAAAGGAGGTAAACAAGTGTGAATCTGCACTGCAAGCACCATAATAAACTGTAAAAACATATCAGCCAAGTGTTTTGAATCCACCGAAAGCCTTTTCTTGGGTCAGAGACAGAAACTGTGAAGGCAGTCCCTAGTATGGTCCTGTTCCTGGATGACTGTTACCCTCAACAACACTCAGGCATGACAAAAACCTTCAGAGTTAATGAGCTTTACATGGGCCTGGTATGAAATCAAGCTGCACTGGCAGATGCATTGAACCTGTTTCTCTTAGTGCATTTCAGCAGCATTAAGAAGGCAATGAAGTCTACTGTAGGATTAATAACAGTAATAATATTAATAATACCTAGCTCCTGTGGAACTGTTTGTTGTTACTAGATACTCATACACTACAAAGTGATGTTTGTTTACAAGCTCTGATACAAAGCACTGTTTAATGAGAAGTATCAATCCTCTGATTTTACTGAAGAGGAAATGAAGATGTAGAGGATTTAAGTAATTTTCTTGAGGGTGTCCAGGAAATTATTGACAGAGGTGATAGTTAAACAACACTGAAGTGCAGTGCTCTTCCACCAGACAGACCCAACTGCTCTGTAAAGCTGCTGAGTGGAGGTCTGCTGCTTTAAAAGGTCTCTAGCTGGGTAGGCAGCATAGGCAGGTCAGAAAGTATATTTTCAGTTTGCAAACTGAGCACATTCATGACAGAAATTAGAGTAGGAATTTTGAAGGGACAGAAAGACAGCTTTTGCCCAGATCAGCAGATGCTACCTTTGAATCATGGTCTTCTGTGATGCGCTTTATACCAGTTGCCAAAGAAGGTCACTCAGCACACAGTGTGTGCCACAGGGGACTCGCAAAAGAAAGATTACCTATGAAATCCATACCTAAAAATGTTTTGTAAAAAACAATAAATTGTTTATAAGCTCAAAGTTTGTATGATGTATGGATGTTTTGCAGGATCTGAATTGTGAAGAATACCCTGGATACAGTGAGATACAGAATAGGTTTTGTTCATGTTAGAGATTTAGTCTGGTATATGTTGTGAGCTTGAGGTGAGCAGTATTTATGAAAGTATTTGTAGATTACTGTTGCGAGTTGCTATTTGGGTTGCTCAGTGATAGGCAGAAAGAGTAGTAAGTTATGTGAGAGGCACCTGAAGAAGTAGAATTGATGCACAGCCTGCAGAGTTAGGTGCAGTAGACTTTTCAAGTTGAAACAAGATTGAGACTACTTAAAATAGTTAATTATGTAGTGTAGATGACCCCTGGATTTGAGACTGTTATGCATCCATTTATTTGTTACAGCAATAGTTACATGAATAGTTGCAGCCTGCACATCAAGCAGGCCCATTCTGGAAGAGGAAACTTAAAATGCTGATTGTTGAAGGTGTATCTTTGTGTCATGTTGAACCTTTTGTAAATAATTTTATAGTCATGAAATAAGCTGAGAGCACTAACAGAAACATTATATAAAACCTATCTTGGGAAATATTAATGTCTGCCAAGGAGCTCAAAGAGCAGGGCTTCTCGGCAGGAGGGCACAAGCTAGGAACTGTAGGTCCCATCCCACGCTGACACTGACCTTGCAGCTTTTGGGTAGGGGTGGCAGGAGGGGTCCCAGGCATGGCTGGTTGGGGCCATTAGGGCCTGATGGTGCCCCCAGTCCCCCAGGAGCTGCTCTGCTGGGGTTCTTTGTGCACTTTATGCTGCAAGAAGTCCTTCTAGAGTTTTTTTCATCATTTAAATCCAGCCTGGGATGTCCCTCACCTTATTGCTCTGTTCTGCACATTGGAGGTCATCTTATGGGCACTCTTACTGCGAACACCAGTAACTATAGATAAAGCATAAGAAAGTTAAGGATTGATAAATATTCAGGAAAAAAATGTGATTTAATTGCCAGACTCTTGTGATGAAGACCAGATGCATGTGTAGTGTTCATGACTCCCTCTTCCTCGTATGTTTTAGATTTTCAGTTTTAACAGTGGCAGGGTCCTTTCTAAATCATACTTCCACACGTACAATTTTAAAATCATAGTCCTGTAGCATTTCAGATACTTAGCATAGGTTTATGTTGAGCATAGTGGAAATGGACCGGTCAGGTCTTCCATCTTCTGAGTCTTGCTTTAATAATACTCCTCATCAAGCAGTTCTAGTTAATGACAGAAGTAGTAGAAATTCTTTAATAAATAGATATATTTACAGTGTCCATATTACGGTTTCAAATGTTTAATTATGATTTTCAACTATTGAAGCATAATATTTTGGCTGCATAAGATTTTGCATGTTTATGTTAAAGGAATTCTGATGTAGAACATAAGCTGCTTGAACTAATCTGCATGGTGCTTTAAAGGGAAATATATCTTAGTGTATATTCAAGGTAGCAAGAAAAACAGTCTGGAAAGTGTTCACTGAACTAAAGTATGCCACTGTGGAAATGAAACAATTAATCCGTGGTACTGCAGTGCATACTCTAAGTGGTTTACGCTGATTAATATTACACTGCAATAACTGCATTCACCTAGTGTTATATATTTTCAAAATTAAACCTGAAAAGTATAGATCTAAGTTTTTTCAAAATGTAGCCCTTGTTAAAGAAAACTTTTGGCACATACAGAAAATTGAGGCATAACGCAGAATGTGATTACGTTTAGAATAATAGAATAAATCATTGTCCCGTGTGTGCACTTTTGATCTAGCATTTCTGAGTTTCTGTCTGCAAAAACACACATCTGTAAAATAAGAATGTAAGAAATACTGTACTTGTAAAATTACTGATATGGGATTTTTGTGGCATCTTACTGAAGTCCAGTCCATTTGGCATCTGTACTGCATGAATATTTTTGAGTGTGATGTTGGCAATCTTATTCATTCACATATGAGTAAGAAATAAGGAAAAGGTATTTTCTTTGGAGATGTGTTGTTTTCAATCCCATTTGAGACGGAGATTAGAAAATTGTCAGAAGCAAAATTTTCTTCTCAGTGGTATCTATCCCCTTACTAGCAAGAATAAGACTTTAGAGTTGACTTAAGTAATTGCTTTTCAAGGTAAGATAAAATATATTCTTCCCCTAGCTGAATCCTTTTCCTTTTTTCTCTTTTTTTTCCTAAGGTGTTCTGAATCGTTACTGTATGATTTGACTGTGAGATGCTGCCAGAATGCTTTCACAGAGGACAAATGTAAAACTGCTATTAATATGTAGTGAGAATTGTAGATGTGTCCCAAATAGAATGGTTTCTTCTTTTCTTGTAGAGGTTTATGGGATAGACTTTTTGTTTTCCTGCTGGTAAGATGCCCCATATTCTCATGTTGTGTGGAGATTTATACAGCTACTCCTGTCTGCAACTCTGATACAGGAAAAGAATAAAAAATACAGTGTATTATACTAAAGTCAAGTGAAAATACATTCTAACAACAAAAGGAAACTATAATCTGAAATACAGTGAAAATATTGCACATTGTTGCACACCTTTTCTTCAGATATCTCCTTTCCCCAGCAAGTGATAATATTTAGTTGTGTAAAATCTTCATCATACTTCAGAAATGTGTTAACAGACATGGAAAGTATTGTTTAGTATTGTTCTACCTTCTGTCCTGATATTGGTGGCACATGAGTATGTTCTCTTTCGCAAATGCTGTGCTTTCTCTGTGCCTTATTGTTAATTAGATTTGGAGGCATTCAACAGGTGTTCATCTTCTCCAAGGTATCTTTGTTTATAGGAATCCCTAGCTGCTGAAGAAGGTCTTTACAGGTTTTGTGATCTCCGTGGGAGAAAAAGGAATAACCTATTCCTAGCTTTTTCTGAGTGTTGAAAAGTCCTGATCTCTTTTTGTATATATCCATATTTGTCAGTTTATTAAAAGATATATACAGGTACCTGCCAAAACTAGTATTTTTATAAACATTTATATATTGCATTTCAGAAATAATAAAAAATTAGCAATTTTTAGACTTAAGGACTCTTGATAAGCATTTTTAATAACAGCAACACTGTACATTTGTGCATACTTGAAGTCAATATATAGGGTTTCAAGATCTGTGTATAATAAAAAAATACATGCATTTACAGAATACAGAGAAAATAAAAGTCGGTGCATATAATTATTTTTTTTTGTCATGTTAAGGCAGACTGATTCTTTTTTATCGTTTAAGCAACTCAGTGCAACAAAGGCATGTGAAATAGAACAATATAGTTGCCTTCCTTTGTTCAGAAGCTGTTTTTTCTGCTAGCAGTGGGTTAGACTTAGGATGAATTTATTTAGATGAAAAAGTTTCACAGCCTTTCAGTCTTAATTAGTCAATGATGGGCACTTTGTTTTATAGTTGATTCCAGCATCCCTCTGGAAGTCAGTCTTGCTTTACTTATGACTTTACATATGAAAATCTTCAGCAAATTTACTGGAAAAGGATTTACATGATTAAAGTTAGATGTCTAGCAAATATGCAGTGACTCACAGTCATGCAGTGAAAATTTTAAAACGTGACCTTTCTTTTTATTATTTTGTACTCTGGATGCTAAACAAACACTCTTTCTGTTTGGTGCAGTGAATCAAAATATATCAAGGCATAGGTATACAAAGAAAGTCTTATTTCCCTGCAGTCTCTTATGAAAATGTTTTATAACTCTACTATGATAATTAAATCAAGAGCTTATGAAGGTTACCTCTTTTACCAAAACAGTTTAATAGCATAGTTTTAGCACCATTCCTGTTATTGAAAATCCAAGCATTCAGTTCAAAGAATAAAATAGAGAAGCAATACACAGTAAACATTATAAGTTGCCAAAATAGCCTTGAATAATATTAAAAATAATGTGTTAATTAACAAATGAAAGTGTATAAATCACAGAAGTACTTTCTGGGAGGTACTGATCTCATGCAGAAAACACATGAGTTTGCCTCCTTTATTATTAGTTATGCAAACCTGACCCTTGTGTTCAAATAGGATAAGGCAGCTTGTTGAAAGAGTAGGGTAACATTCACCAGTTAAGAATTGTTGAAGTCCACATGTGTAGGGACATCTGAAATATTTTTATACTTCAGAAGCCCAGAAGAAATGGGAAAGAGCTAGATGCTGGCCAAAGTTGGAGGAGTTCCTGGGAGAACTCAGTTCTCCTCTCACTCATTTTTGAAGAAGCAAACCACCTATTTCCAAGACAAATGCAATTGACATCATATCCATCATCGTTTGTACTAGTTCAGAAGCTTTGTTGGTTCACTTGTCTTATGGAGCAATTTGTGATGATAAATTTACAGCTGGAGGGTCAAGGCTTATTTGTAGTTGAACCCTGAAGAAGACTTGTTTTTAGATTTTCCGTTCCATTTCCATTCAATCAATCATTACTTAGCATTTTCTGTCTGGATTAGAACATGCATTCCTTAATGAGAAAAAACCCTTTAGGGGAAATATTGATTCACTGTAAAGCTCTATACATGATTACTTACTGGTATAAAAATTACCAACTGCAAAAGTATGAAAGCACAGAAGAGTGCCTTTCTGTTTTTCACGGCAGCATATGTTTATAATAGATTTTTGGTGTTAGATTCAGACAATGTCTAAATATAGGTCTTTTCCTCATTCAGAACAAGGCTGCCAGTGTGTTTTTTATGCAGGATTGCTGCTACCCTGAGCAGGTGTGGTGTTGTGCAGATACTGGGGAAGCATGGGAAGGTGGTAGAGAGTGGGTCCCTCAGCTTAAGCTGGTAGAGCACAGTCATCAAGTCACCCTTGGGGATCTGCATCTTCAGTAGTCCTGAAGATGTGTCTGGCCCCAAGGGGAGAGAAGGGCAGGAGACTATGGCATGGCTGGGAGAATAACACTCATGTTAGGCAGGATCTCAATATAGTGTTTCTTTTTAGCTAAGCAGAACATTTAAAGGCAAATATTTATATCCCAAACTACCAGAGAAACTGAAATCTCTAGCAGCTGACTTAAAGCTCTGTGACTACTGCTCATACAAATTTATTTCTCTCTGAATATCCAGTCTTGCTTCTGCCCACAGCTTTTTCTAATATTGTAACTCACCCTACTTTAGAAATGTCACAGAACTAATCTTCCATTCCATCCTTCCGCTTAAAATATCTAAGTAAACTGACATAAATCTGAAGGGTTGTGTGCATGCAAGACCTTCCCACCATGCTGCTATCAATGGTAGCCAGTATTTGCCAAAGGCTGCCTCTTATGCCAGATGAGTGCTTTGTGTTATCAGCAACACCTGCAGTGAAAGCGTGTCCTGCAGACTTCTGTGGTGCTGGAGTTTGGGTGGGATTTTTGCTGTGGTGATAGCATGACAATGTACAGCTGTTCTCCACCTACCAGGAAAAGGTTTGCCTGAGGTTTGGCATTCTTAGCATTGGGCAGCTGTTAGGGTTAGCAAAAAACCAAAATATAAACACAAAAGAAAAAGCTTTATTGCACATTAAAGTGCAGGTCTTCAGAAAACGCTGACTTTTTGGTAATACAAAGAATTATCTCCCTATATTGCTACCTTTTGTTCTACTAGTTGTGCTCCACTGGGCTAGCTGACCATTGAGTCCAGAAAGATTTACCAAGCTCCCACCGGGATCTATGTCTCAGTCAGGTAGCTGAGCCACATCATTAGGTGATGTAATGACTAGCATCGTATGTTTGAAGTCCCTTTATATATACTCATTTTCAGTATGAATGCAGTACCTCTTTATTTAAAAGATTTCAAGTGTAGATTCAGCCTTAGGAGCTTCCCACAGTCTTCAGGCCTCATAACTGCTAATGACATCAGCTCATATCCTACTTCATCAGCTGTACTGATAGTATATGCACAACAGCTTCAGTCTTGCTGTGCAGAGATGTCTTCAGAGTATCCCTCCTTCTAAAGCAATCTTTTTATTCAATGTGAGTTCAAAACATAGGCTGTCTCCGTATTTAGCCCAATTAACTGAACCATTTAGCTGTTTTGAAAAGGTTTTAAAGTCTTTCTGTTAACTGGTGAGAGGATTTATGCTTTTCAACCTGCTGTATAAGAACATCATATTTTGTGTCATTACTGTTGGAAACAAAATTTTGCACAAACTTGCGTTAGTGATGTAAATACTGGTCAGTATTAGCTGTTGTTAAAAACTAAGCATTATTAGCAAGTGATTGTAACTGCTTAAGAGGATAGCCCCTGAAGAAGCTTGCTGGGTTTGTTAGTAACATACAGTGCATCCCTACTGTTATTTAAGATGCTATCCTTATTTCCTTTCCTTCTTTCCTTTTCATTTTGCCTTGCTAATGGGAAAATCTAGGTGAAGAAGAGCTCAGGAATGTCAGTTTTCTATGTCTGGGCCATTTCTTATGGTCAGGATGAGAAGCCACTGTTTCAGATTGATACAGGAATTATTTACTTTAAAAATAAAATGAGGGGGGGAAAAGTAACAAGAAAGATTTTGAAAAACAAAGGATGTTAGTTAATCCTTACAAACAGTTAACAAAACATGGCCTTGGGAGAATGAATAGACACCATAAATACGTCAAGCTAATAAATAACAAGATAAGCTCAAGGAGAACCAAATGGTTAATGAGACCAAAATTTCTGGCACTAGATGTGAACTGTCCTAATTAGCATACTAGAAGATCCACCTTCTAGCAAAGAAAGCCTGCTACTGAGAAAGCCCCCTCCCCACAGAACTTGGTGAAGATGAGGCCCTTAAGAACCAGTGAGAATTAAGTATGACTAAGCATAATTGTTTACAAATGTTCAAAGTGAATAAAATGTTTTACCTTGTGTTAAGAGGTGTGCTAGCTTTGTGCATTTACCACCCAGCACCCATCTCTGGGCAGACACGCAACAAAAAAATTGCTCTGCTCTGGGTGTGCGTTGGCTCTTGCACGCTGGGTGGAGAACCCGGGCTGGAGGTAACGCGATGAAAAAGAGGATTCTCACAACTGGATGAGAATCTGGATGCAGAGCCATACCTCCAGACCTTCTCTACCTCGCACACAGATCTGATGAGCTAGCCTGGTACAGGGCTCTGCACACAATGTCGAATTCAAAGGCTGCAAAACTGATGTGGAAGCTTTATGTCCTCCTTGTGTAGACTGACTGAGTAAGTGTAGAAGATCTGACGGCAAAAATCCCAAGCAGTTACCTTTCCTCCTGAAGATGTGGAAGGAAAGGTCCTGCTGCCACATGCCAATACAGCCTTCCATGGAAGTGCTTTACCATAGAGTAAGGCATTTTGGTATGGGTAGCTGAAAGGATAATTATGTATTTCAAATTCTAGGTATAACCCTGTACCCAGTTTATCTTAAAAATAGCAAGGACTATATTGTTACTGTATTTATTCTGACAGGTTTTTGTCAATGACTTATTACTGCCTCTGTTAGCAGGTGGATACTATGAAATACCCAGCAGCCACCAATCAGAGGGCTATTTTATGTATTGGCAAGGATTTTGTATTGCTGGATGTGCCTGAAGGATTTCAGAAAAAAATTTTTCTCACTTTTTCTCTCAACATAAAAGTTTAGTGTTTTCATGAATTTGTAATGCTTGTAAGATTCCACTGTCTTCACAAAATTAATAAATTTGCTGCTGCAGGATTCTATGTGGTTTAGTCAAATACATATGACTATGCTATGATCTCCTTATGAAGAAGCAAATGTATGTCATGATAAGCTGTCTTCTCTTTTTGTGATCTTTACCTGCTGATTAGCAGAGTTAGGTAGTTTGTGGTGCATGTCTCAGTCAAATTAGTAAGGTATTCATGGTAGTAAATATTCATTTAATGCACAATTTAAAAAAATAAGGAAATATTGTGGCACTTACTATTATTTTTCTTTTACTTACTTTATTAAAGGGAACACCTGATTGCAGTTCCTTGTTCTTTTGGGTTTTTATTCACTTCAGTTGTTTAAAGAGTGGGTATTCTAAATTCAGTTAAGCTGGGAAAATCATCTAATACGATAGCAAAAGGATTCAGGTTTACTGTTTCATATTAATTTGCTAAAGAGAAAAACGCATTATGTAAGATACTTGCCATTATCAATCCTGCAGTCTCTGGCTATGACTTGGGTTTCTTTTGTGGTTTTTTTTCTTCTCATTTTCATGGACCAATAAGGATGTTAAAAATCTTGACTGGCTCTACAATTATATGTGGGCAAACTTACCATCTTGAAATCAAGTCCTGGGCTGTTACTGTTTTCGTATTATGCTCTGCTCGTTAGGGTGTATCTGGGCTTGAATCTTAATATGATTTAGGGTAGATGGCAAACTTGAAAGTAAGTTGTAAGTATTGTGTAACATCATGGAATTCTCAGTGCTCATTTCATAAGCCTCTTTGGCTTTTAATGATATCTGAAATTAGAAAGAGTTGTCATCTTGATGCATAAATAGGTGCATGTAGCAATAGAAGCAATACAATCTGAATCAGAAATAAAAGCTCTTATTTTAAATAAGGGAGTCCTCTACTGGAATTAAGTAGCACTAGTCAGTTCATACTAACTACTCATTTACTTTCATGGCATGCTTTAGTTCTGGACTAGCTTTTTGGCTAGCAAGAATAAAATGCAAAACAAAAAATCCCCACAAAACCAACCAACCAAACAGGTACACACACACACCCCTCACACCTCCCCCGCAAAAAACCAAAAGGGATCATGACAGTTTAGGCATGTGACTGTAGATACACATGAGGAACAGATGTGGCAAGTAAAAAGATGCTCACTTTTGCACTTGCCAAGTAACAGCACAGCCTAAGCCTGTGGGTGAGAAACTTGCAGTGAATTAATTGACCATCTTATTACAGGGTATTTTGTAATATGTTTTAGAGATTTCTGTTTTCAAAAACTAGTTGTATATACACCACCCAGAACCCCTGGAATCCGAATCTATTTTTTGAGCCCCTGCAGTATTATCAGCAGCTATGCAATGTTAGTGCAGATTTCAGGTACATCAGTATTTGAAAGCACTGGCTAATTTTTGGCTAACAACACAAGTGCATGTCTGTTTGCTGATGTAACCATGTTATCTCTTACATAACTGGCACGAGGCTGTCATTTTGCAAGCACAATCTGCGGTTGTCAGATTTGATGATGGTCATCCGTTATACAGATTAAAACCAGTCTGAGAAAAACTTACTGAGAATACCCATGCAGTTTTCGTGAGCTAATTATGCTCCAGTAGTTCAGACTCAGAGATTAGGAGTCCTTGTTTTGTTTGAGAGCAGGTAATGGGGAGATCCTCATGCTACCCATGTTCAGGGCAGATACTTGTCTGCTATCAGACATGCATACGCATTTCAAGTGTTCAAGTGTTCAAGCATTCATGCATTTGTCACTCCTAGGTTGGACATTTGCAGTTCTGTATGGAGCTACATCTTGCTACTTTTTTATAAAAATATTTATTGCTGTTGTTACTACTAGCTTCTGAGTCAAACAATGGAGTATTTCTTCAAGTAACGTGGTGTTTTGAAGAGCTTGTTAGAAAATGCTGAACAGGGTTGTTCATGTCTGTGGAGCAAAAGTGACAGTGACTGCCCTCATTTGCCTTTTCACTCTAAGCACATGAACGCACTCAGCACTCGTGTGTTGAATTGTCTGTTTCTGACAGATGTTGTGGGAACTCAATACCCTTTCTTACACAGGGTATAGTAAAGGATTTTAGTTGTTAACCAAGAATTTTCTGACCAAGACATAGAGAAGACAGAGGTACTTCAGGGAATATGGAAAAAATCTTCACCTATGGGAGAAACCAGAAACCTGGGATATATGGCCTTCTCTTACATTTACCTGAAAAAAACTGTAACTAGTGAGGATGTTGGAACCTCATGAAATGAGAGAGGTATGGTCCCAGGAGTATGTGGCACTCTGCTTTTAGATTTATATCAGCTTCCTGCAAGGTGCTGTTTAGCATGCAAAGTACTAGTTATGAAACTAAAACCTCTGAATGGGAAGGTTTTCATTCATATGAAAGACTTTTTCCTCGGGGCATAGTACCATTCAAGGAAGGTATACAAGCTGGAAACTCATTCAAATATCAGAAAGTAGACAGAAGGCAGAACGTTATCTGAGAGAACTTGGAACTGGTAGTCCCAGATCTTCCTACTTCAAGGTGGGCTGCACTTCGGTATATGAGCAATGAGAGGGAGGATACTAGAGGATGCAAGCATAAATATCACAGCATACAGGAGCTGATTGGTTAGAATGTACATTAAGTGCTGGGTGAAAGGAACTTTTTTAGAAATAGACTGTTTTATAACTTTATTTTAAATGTTTTATGGAATGCCTAAAGCAAAAAATACCATTTCTGTTTAATCAGGATATTTATTTGTTGAAATAAATGAATAATTTATTTACTTGCTATCTTGGTTGTATGTCTCCTTTCTGTGGATCCTTGTCAGGATGTACTTCAAATGGATATTTTTAGAGAGCAATGTTGGTCTTGGGGAATAATTGAAGCATAGCAGTAGGTGAGTTATATGTCCCTGTAGTTGGCCTTTGGACCTTTTGAATGTCAGTTTTTACAGTAATTTCGTTACTTGAAAACATGCCGTGGTGATTAAGTGTTCACATCTTCTATCCCAGAAAATCAGTTGCCATCTTTGCCTTGATCAGTCAGGAATACTGCAAGCCTTACTATGTTGTGTTCAGCTGTCTCTTGTGCTACACATAAAACAAGTACAGGGTATTTTTTCCATCTGACCTTCCTTCAGTCTGGTTTTGTCTCTACTTTTGTTAGTGCAGATCAGGTAGTATGACTCAAAGGAGTCTAAATGCACGCCTTCTAAGTATGTTTATGGGTATTTGTCTAATTATTTGTGTTTATTTTAACAGTGACTTGTGTGCATATGTGTTTGTGTATTTATTTGCACGCCTGCATGTACTTGTCAAACTACCTTCCAGGGTTTGCTTCTAAAATGTTAGACCTGGTTCTCAAACTTGTACAATTACTTCACTTTAAAAGACGTGTGGCAAATTTGGGTAAGTGAAGGAACAAGTGCAATCCAAGAGTGTTTTAGTATTGAGCAGTCTAAATAAACACATTGATGAAATGATGAAAAACAAGTATTTCAGTATAAAAAAGTCACAGAGATACCTTTGAATAGTTACATGGTTTACAGCATATTTAATTATAAATGTATCTCATATGAAATAAATATCTGGGAAAATTTATCTGGAAAAGCATCCTAGATCTAAAAGAAAATTACATAAGAACAGTACAGGAAAGTGTATTGCATTGCTCTATATTGGCATGAGTTAACTGACTTCAGCTGATTATCTCAATTGATATTTAACAAACTTAATTCCAAGCAAACCAAATCACCCTCTGAGATACTTAAAAATAGAGTTAATGGATTAATTTCTTGTATAAAAATGTTGTTCTGGATGCTTTAAGTATTCAGGCAGAAGTATATGGAAAAAAAGGAAACTTCTTGTAATAAGATACAATGTTTACCTAATTTTGCACTTACAGAGGAGTGATGATAATATAAACAGCTTGAGAGTATGACCCTTAGCTTGAAAGCTCCATGTGCCAGGATCTCAATAAACAAGACATTTTACAGGAGGATTTTACAAGCTTTTCAGAAAATGTAAAAGATTGCAGGAGATTTCTAAAAAATTCTAGGAAGTGGATCTCGAAACAACCCTTCCCAGAAACTGTGGGCTATTATAATCCAACTTTGAGCAATTAAATGAATAAGAGTCACTTGATATTCTGGTCTATTTTATTCAGTGTGGTAATGACTTCATAACATTTGATACCAATAAATTACATAATAATGGACATGTGAAAACAAATTAGATACTCCCTTGGCTTGTAAACAATTTGTGACATACACGTTTCTATAGAAGAAGCATTGCTGAAATTGTAGATTGTATAGTTACTGATGTAGTAATTCTTTATTTAAAACACCGTTTTTTCAGTATAAATAAAATTCCCAAACAGACACAAAGTGGTGGCCTCACTTGATTTTTTGCACCATGTCATACCCAAATAGATTGCATTATGCTGCAAATAGGTATAAAAACTGATACAAAACTGATATAAACCCACAGTACTAGAATAACATTATCAGGCTCATTATGTAAAGACTCATCCTTGTTTCCCCTGACTTTCAAGAGTCAGGTGTATGGCTGAATACCTAACCTACATGCAAAGATACTGCCATGGGACTGCCAGTCATGAGTTGCTTTGTACAAAGCCACTATCCAAATACCCAACAGGAGATGTAGCTGCATGTAGACTTTAGCACCTGCAAATTACGCCCACTTTTGGAAGCAAGTCTAGAAGATTCCCCTAAGTTCTTCTCACTCTTGTGATAGATACTGTTATATATTAACATGTTTCCAAACGGTACTCCCTCTTTTTTATAGAGATGCAGGGCAGAAGTCTGGGCCAAAAATTTTGGTCTTTTCCTAACATTAGCTAACCTTTGTGTCATTCCTCTCTTGAATGGCCCTGTTGAAGCCATTTCTATTCATGGATTATTAGTATATTTTGTAAGCATTTTCCTATATCTTTATGCTAGCATCTTTAATGAAAATATTAGATCCCAGCGATCCCTGAGCTGGTTATTAAGGAATCCTCTTTGGATTGCCAGTGCCTTTTTCAGCTTTCCCTACCATAATTTACCTTTTTTTTTAGTGAGGCTTAGTTCTCTCCCTCTTAAAGAAGATTTTCCTACTAACCAGTGCTAGATGAATTCACTTTACCACGATTCCTTTTTCATTAACATTAGTTTTTACTTTGACTGGCTTTATATCTAAAATGGGACAATAAAGATAGAGGAAAATCAAAAAACACATTAACACATTATGAACTACATATATTACAGTGATTAGGTTAAATATAAAAAGATATATTGAACCAGGCTTGAGACTTAAATGAAATAAAATGTTTATAGAACAAATCTGTGACATACAAGTACATAATCATAAAAACCTACCTGACACAAAGGATTAATCAAAAGTAAAAATAAGATTTGTACAATGCCTTTTAATGATTAGCTGCATTTTCTCCCAGAACTCAAAAATAATTATAACATGTTTTCCAACTGTTTCTTTTTCCTTACAGTACTTGGGGTGTATAGAAGTCTTACGCTCAATGCGGTCTCTTGACTTCAATACTAGAACGCAGATTGCAAGGTAAGACATTGTACAAGTCTGTTTTTTAAAGTAACTGCTGAACTGTGTCCCCAAAGTGGGAAAGCCAGGAAGATGGCAAAACACGTAGTAAATAATACTTGGATACTGTGAGTCCACTTTTTAGTTTTGCTTTTACAGGTAAATCTCTCACCTGGTATTACTGTAGCTCCAACAGGGCTTAAAAGATACTTTCTTCATGGTCTTTTTATGTGCAAGGAACTGCTTTAGAAAAATTTTGGGTTTTGGGGGTTTTTTTATGCCAAATAAAGCACTTGTCAGGGTACAACTTTTGTGACATTTAAGCCAGTGAGAATTGGAATATACTTAACATCTACAATGTATTTGTCAAAATTAGCCTAGAGAGCTGGTTTTGAGCTGCATGTTAATAGGTTTTTATAGTAATTTCTTATGCAAGGATGTGAGATTACAAACTGGTTGTACAAAGTATTTTAAAAAATATATCACCACGATACCGGAGACAAATGAAAGACTGTTGTCTTTTCCAGACTGTATGTAAGAAACAATGAGCTTGTATTAGGTTCTTATTACAATTATTTTAAACCTGTCATGATATTTTTGTAAGAGTGGTACTTAAAGTGCAGCACCGTCTTAAGAACTGTATATGAATAATTTCTTTTTCTAGGAGAGTATTTTCTGAGAACTGCAGGAATTGGTGTTTTGCAGGCATTTGCTGAGCTCATTGATTTCAGAGGACTGTAGCACTGATGTCTTGTAGCAACTGGAAACCATGTTTTCAAATTCTGGCATTAAAAAAAATGAAGTAATCCTTTGCAAAGGAACACATATGAAGTGGTGTGACTGGATACAGTGCTTGAATTTCACACCTTTGAGGCATCTTACAGTTGCTCATAGTCTATCATAAGCCATTTTTCATACCATAGACAGCTAACTATTTCTTTTATTAAATGAGCAAAATTACTTATTTTTAGGCTTGGATGCTGATCATACAGTCTATATGCATTGACTCTGAGTTACACTTGCATACAGCAGCTTTGAATTGGACCCCGTAAGTCCTCACAAAATGTTAATCATTAATTTGTCAATATACTGCATTAATGAGGGATGTAAAAGCACAAGAACAGGTTAATCACAGAATTCTGGTTTTCAGGCAATGTAGACTGTGTGGACATTTGATAATTTTACTACTGTACTTTTTTAAAATCATCATATACATTTCTGTGGTATTGGCAGCAGTGACCTTTTATAATGGTTTCATGTCTAAGCAGACTTTCAGTTCCAGTGCAGGTGGCATATTTGTTTACCACTTGGAAGTAAAATGACCTTGGCTTATGAAACAGTTCTGATAGTTATTGTTTTTGAATTCTGTACCTGAAGGTGAACTGAATTTGGCTTTATTTTTCTGAACAGTCTTTTTCACTATATCTCTTAGTTGGAATAGCGTTGTGCTTTTCTTATTATCTAGCTTAAAGGCACAACTCTACCATTAACACTTAAGCAGATTTGCTGAGCTAGACCAGTATGGTCTGCAGAAAAAAAGTGTCTTTGTCTTATAGTTCTTTCAATACAAAAATAATTCTTGGCTTTTATGGTGAAACGGACTTGGAATTATATTTTCTTCTGTTGAAGTTGCAGCATATTGGACTACATGGTGGGCATTTTCTTGTCTTATCTTCCTCTGACCACGTCTAGAGCACAGGATATTTTTTCCAAGCAGGAAGCCATATCTTCCTGTTTTTCTTGTTATTTTTGGATTTGCAATTTTCTGTTTATCATAAAACAATGAAGACTCGTTGTTCTGATCAGGTAGTTCCTGATCTAAAACTCTTTTGAAAGTAGGAGTTTTAGGTGACTTTTGAATCTGTCTAGCATCTTCATCTGCATTTCATTAATTCATCTGGCTCTAGAAATCCCCATGCAATGTCTTAAGTACCCACACGCTTTGTCATGTAGCATTTGGCATACAAGCCTATTCTATATTAAGAAAATATTATTAAGGAATTATTAAAATTCACATTTGCTGATTAACTTGCTCATGTGCATTGAACATAGCATAGGCCTCAAGATATGTACTGAATTAATAAGGCTGATATACTGATACAGTACTGTACAGACACCAGTTCCCTCTTAAGAAGTCTTTCTAAGACCTTGCAAAACTAGTCATAGAAGAAAGTGATCTATCTTGGGCCAATATGACTTCTGGTACTATGCATTATTTACTGAGTATGATTAAAAAACAGTTACAAAAGATAAGCCAAGCTACCTATTTAGTTTGGAAGTCTGTATGCATCTCTTCTTAATAAGCATGCAAGGTGCTTGACACATACAAAGCACTTACTCCCTTTCTAGCAGTGCACCACATCCCTGTCCCTGCCTGCTTTCTTCTTGCCCTTGCTTTTCCTCCATGTTGCAGAGCTCTAACATAGGACGGCAGACATTAGGAATCCTACAGTTGCCTTTTTTCTGTCTTCTGGTTATTGCATATGTCACTTTATCTCTCAGCTAGCTAGGAGGAGCAAAACCTGAAAGTAAGATAAGCAGCACAAATTCCTAGAAGAAAAAAACCTTCTGTGGCTCAGTCATGAGAGGCTGAGGTGTGTAGTCTCTGGCCCTGCTGCAGGCTTTGGGTATTATTTTGGAGAAACCATTAGGCCCAGTCACAGACAACTCTGTGATTAAATGAATTAGTGCTTGTAAAGAGCACTTAAATTACTGGGTGAACATTTAGAAATTACTTAAAAATTGGGCTAAGATTTCCAGTTATCTAGTCAATTACACACCCATTTTAAATAACAAATTAAAGGGAAAAGGTTGTCCAGATATTCTGAATGGCTTTGAAAATCACAGCTGTTGTAAGTAACACATTAGGAAAGTTTATACATCAGTGTGTATCAGTGTGTATGCATGGACCAGTCTCAGAAATGAACTGTGACTTCAAGTCCAGGAACTGGATTGAAGCCCCAGTATAAACAGTTTGGTCAACAGTCTTTCCTTCCTTGTCACATTCGTGTGAAAAATCAACCTGTGCAGTTAAACGCTGTTGTACCTGGCCTATAACATGTTTTTATTTTGCTTTTTCACTTTTTGTAAATTAAAATTTTAAAACTTACAGCAATGCATTTATCTTCGTGTGGCAGCAGTGAGCAAGCACTTTCACTTGCCATACTGTTCATCAGATCTTAGCAGCCTTGGTGATGCCTGCAAGAGGTATTGTTGTCCTAATTTTGGATCTGATTTGAGGAAAAATGAACAGCTGTGTACAATTTATAATAGGTTTTCCCCTTCATCATTACACAGTTGAAGTCTCAAGATTCTTTCACTACAGGAGAAATAGAACTACAGTAGTATTAATCAGTTGTATTATATTTATGTTCTGTAATTAATGTAATATGTGATTTCTTGAGCAAATAAATGGATGTGCGAGTCAAGGGTCAGCAGTTATGCATAATGATAAATGAAAGCCAGCTGAATCCACATGTTGCATCATGAATTATCCAGAGATAATTCTTGTAACACATGTGAAGGAGATGACTTTCTTGGGCAGCAAGATGAACAGAAGCATTTCGTTTTCAACATAGTGGACAAACAGGAGGACTAGCAGGCGAAACTACTAACTGCAGATGTCAAGTGGTCCTAAACTCACCCGAAAGCTACCATCACCGTCACAGAAAGAAACTACTCTTAAGCCTGTGTGGCCAGGCCCTTTGTGCCCTCAGGCTGTTTATTAAAAAAATTAAAAATCAGGTAAAATTCTTTTGTAACGTGTGCGGTGTTTGCAGTTCATGTAATATGTTTGTATGTTTCTTGTTAAATCTGTTATGATGTAATGAATCTTCACTATTGTGTTGTGTGCATGAGTCTAGCTGTGTACTGAATTAGAGTAGCGTTGCATGCACTGTCTGGACTATAAGGCTGCATGTTCATCGGCATTTAATTGAATGAAACCAGTTTACTGCATGCAGCTTCAGAAAGTTATGCTTCCTTGAGCTGAATAAAACATTAAATTGCATTGTTAACAGCAAGTAGACCAGAGGACTGAAATACTTGGTATCAGCAGTGGACCCAAATCCAAACTCTGATCTCAGTCCTCTCCATGAACTCTGTTGGGCTGAACACTGTGAAAGAGGATCCTCTCCGAATTTGAGACCTGAACTTTATTAATCATGAAAAACAAATCCATTTATGCTAATATCCCAAGCTTTTGGAGGCGAGGTGACAGAAACCCAGATATTAGAGCTGGGTTTGAGTCCCGTGCTAAACAGCATGAGTGAAGCTCTGTTGATGTAGTGTTTCTTTCAACTGTGTCTGTATTCTTTGCAGAAATTCAGTGTCAGCAAGCATCACTGAAAAATGGGTGGAAGACACTGAAAAGGAAGAATGTTTCCCCTGTGATTTTTGAAGGTGGATAGGTAACGTGTTATCTACAGTGAATTCTGTATTCAGTCTCCTCCTTAACGTGTTCTTTTGCTTGGAAGGCGAGTGTGGTTTGCCCTTGCTTTCTGCTACATGGACTCTGGATGTGGGGTAGTGCTTAGGGGATGGCAGAACACGCATACCTGCACCAAAATCTGGATACACATCTGTGTGCAGGAAGGGATGTGAATGATAACGCTGTTTCCTTGTGCACACTACTTTAGGGCCAAAGCTCTGGGAAACACGGGGTGCTGACTACTGCCCAGTTCACCAGGAAGCAGGATTCCCAAAAGTGGATGGAGACATCCTTATAATTCATACAGCACACCTCTAAGTGGGGCAATGACAGCTACAGTGTCTGATACTGTCAGAAAATAATACATATTTGCTATTTTGGCATGGGGTTTTAGCATTTTAGAAATGGGTTAGAATAAATAGGATTTTGCATGCTTAACGTTGAAGTCTTTCAATGTACTGTTAGCGGGGGAAATGTTAGCTACTGTTTGGATTAATTTGACTAATATATGGTAAGGCAAAGCCTGAATGAGAGTAATTAATTAAACTGCCCCATTCCACTTGCCTTTGTGAGAATGCAGAGAGCTTCCCAAGGGATGGGGAACCCAAATGGTCAGAGAAACAGGTACACATACAGCTGCACCCTGGGTTTTCAAAAAGCTGGTGACTCCACATGGTTCTGCAGGAGCAGAAGGACTGAGGCAGAGTGGTCTTAACATGTTTTAAATGCAATTTGCAATACAGAGTTAACCACTACCTAACACCTTGGAAATGGACACACTCTCAAGTTCTTTTGCTAATAGCACCTAGCAGCTTGTTTACACAGAGAAATGAAGGCATAAGGAATTTGAGTGTTTTTCGTATGACAGGTCCTTTTTGCTAATATATGACTTGTGTATTTATAAAATGTCATATATCTTATGGGGTTATTCAAAATGTCAGTCTTAGAACTTAATCCTCTAATAAAAAAGAGATTTTGTAAGATATCTATCTCCAAAATCCTGCTTTGGACCTGGGGCCAAAGAGGGGGTTAGAGAAAAATATTCATTAGACTAAATTTTTGCATTTTACTTTTGTAAGGTTTCCTATGCTTTGCTTTGAAATACTTGTGGTGCACTACACTTTGAGAGAGAAGATACTATAGTAAATGACCTGAGGCTGGACCCAGTTTGGAGGTTATTATGATCCTGATTTAGCAACAAAAGACAATTTTAATTTCTATCTCTGCATCTGCCTGACTACTACTAGGATAAACAGCTAGAGACCAGGCTGAGTGGAATAAAGCCTGAAGGTCACAAAAGATGTTCAAGGATTGAGCTACCTAACAGATCTAAACCTCCAAGTACCTTTTTCTTTAGTTTTTTGGTGTCATTGACCTTATTCTTGACAGGTGGAGGATTGTGCAAAGGCAGGCTTTTGTAGGTGTGCATGCAAAACCAAGGTTTTGTATACCATCACTTCATGTTCATAAAAAATGCAACCAGTATTTTAAGAGGTTTCCTCTTTGAAAAGTACCCCAAATTTTGGACCAAGATTGTCAGAGTCTAAATAATGATTAAATGCAGATATGTATGACTGTGTTCTCAGCGGTGGAGGAGCAGCTGTATGCCTCTTTGGCTTCGCCTGTTGGTGGCATGCATTTCCCATCGCTGTAAGATAAAGATGGATATGTTTGCTCCAGTTTTGCTAAACACAAATCTGACTGTGTGTGCATGCAGAGTGAAGAGATGTATCTAAATAACTTGTGCTACTGGATAAACAGTTTCACTCTCCATTTCTAAAAATAAGAGCATTGTTCAGAACTACTGTATTAGAAGAAGTCATCAGATTCGAGGTAGACTTCCCTGTTACTGATGAATGAAACAGAGTTTTTGAAACTTACTTGCATGTTGAAAAAGAAGGTACGGATTGTACTGAAATTCCCTCAAATATTCCTTAAAAGTTACATCATCTGTAAATAGTGAGAACAGAGCTGTCATTGAGCGTACCAATGGATAAAAAGTTTCTTTGGCAGTAAAAGCAAGGGAGTCCTCTCAAGTGCATTGACTCCTGTCAGCAGATTGATGTAAGTCTCACAGTGAAGATGCAGGAGCATAAGAATAGCAACCATTGGATAGATTGCATACTATCTATACATCCCTAATACCATGTGGTACTTTATGTCTAACAGTTGCCAAAGACAACCCTTTTACTGTATGAAGTTTATTCAATAAACCAAAAATGAAGTCGGCCAGCTTCCTTTCATTTTCTACTTGTAGATTTTCTACATGTGAAAAAACTTCGTTTCAAGAAACAAAATGAGGAGCTGAGGGAAGAAAAGGAGGAGTCGTCATCTCCTTACTCTACGATTGACAACAGCTTGCGTGCCACATCTGCTGATGTTGCCTTATTCTGCAAACCTTTTCTTCCAGGCTTTCCATCACTTGTGCGGTCAGGACAGGCTTCGCTTTGGTCAGGCTGGTGTGACAAATGTCATCACTTGGTCTCTGTGGCACTGTCTTGGGGACTTCCCCACAGGGGTGCTGCCTACATGGTACTCTGAATTTGTGGCAGTAGGTGCATCCATGCCACACAGTTAGCCTACCCTTCCTATCCATACTTTCTGTTCTGTTTTCCTTACCTACTTCTCCATCCTTACATCTTCCAAATATGGTCAATTTGCCAGTTGGCATTTACAGTTGTGTAAGAAGTAATATAGTGGTTTAGTCTTCAGAGCCTGTGAATATCCCCTGTGCTTTGGACAGCACACACTCATTTTGCCTGTTTTGCAAATGAACAAATAATACTTCAGTTATTAAATGGATTTCTAAAAATTATTTTTGGTCTCTGTTTTTTTCTTTTTCAGAAGCAAGTTATTTTTTCATTTAGTATAGACTTTATTTCTCCTCAGGAAATACTGGTACAACCAACATGGTAATGATTTATAAATTAAAAATGACAGGATTATAATACTGTTAAGAAATACCTGGGAGCCTTCTGTACAATTCTTCTAGGCTTGTCATACTTTTCTTTAAAAAGTCCGTCTTTTGATGTCTGTTTTTTTAACCTGTGAAGCCCTACACTTTGAGGTGGCAAAGATAAACTTAGTAACTATAGGATGGTAGAAGATACTAGCAAGAGGATATTGGTAGGTTTTATGTCTTGTCATACAAAACACTGCAGACTAAAAACTAATCAGTTTCTTGTCTCAGAAGAGATGGCTGTACTTTTTTTAAAATATGTTGAGAAAATCTATGCAATTGGTATGTGCCTGTCATTTCCCCGAAATACGAGTTCCAGAATTCTGCTTTTTAATCAATTAAATCATATCAATTAAAAGCAGCAACCATAAAACCTAGCATTATAGCCAAAACCCCCTTTGAAACCACAAGAAGGGGAGGGTACTTTCATGTGATGGTGTTTCATAAAGGAATAGATCAGAGCTTCCTGAGTAGGCTACTTTATATAACAGTCAGGGTAAAATATGACTAAAGCTATGAAAAATATCAGGGCATTAGCCTTTTTAATGGAAAAAATGGCAATGTAAAATGTCTTTTTTTCTGTCCCTGAGAGAAGTAATTTTACAGCAGCTCAGCCTCAGAAAATGCGTATTGGTAATTTTTCATGGGATACATTTGCATGCTGAAATCATATTCAAAATACATAACATGTTTTGTGCCAACAAAATGACTCCACAGTATGACCATCTGCAAAGCAGAAAATACTCTTGGACAGATTTGGAACTCAGCATGTGGTCCCTACTGCAGACAGTGCAGTAACTAATTTTACAAGGGATGAAGATAACTCTACACTGGTATTTATCTGAGCCTAGCTAATGAAACAGCATGTGGCTTAGAAAGGTGTAATATGTGTCTATTCCAATAAGAAAGTTATTCGACAAGGAAGCAAATATAGTCACATCCAGCTTTTCCAAATTCTGTGCAACCGTTTAGCCATGCAAGTATGTCCGGAACTTCTGCTGTTGCCTTCCTTAGACAAGCATTTGCACACACCAGCCAGGTAACAGCACTCTTAACCTGGCAGCAATATCTTATTTCTGGGCTTGATTTGTGGCTCGGGTGTTTGTGCTCTAGAGGCATCTGCAAATTTGATTTACTGCAAAAAAAGCTTTTACCTGCCCTGTGCTGCCTGGCAGTGCAAGCTAGAAAGAAGTCTTTAGGATGTCTTTTCCACATCACCAGGTTGTCTGTGTAAAGACACTGCCTCCCAAAATTATCTAGAATATTCTGAACAGAGAGATCCAGGAACCTTCTAGAAAAAGTGTGTATCAGTGTGGTGGGGGGTATTCAGCTGTCCTTTTTCTTGTTTTCATCAGACTTCTTTAAGACTCCTTAACTCCCAGATGGGGAGAGTGCTGTGCCTTTTGTTGCTGGTACACAAAGAGTTGCTGCCAGGCTGCTCCAACCTTGCCTAGGCAGAATTGCTATATGAATATATTTTCTGAAGTTCCCGACATTTTCATCAAAAGCATTGTTAACTTAAACCCCACAGCTGCTTGAATACATTCAGTGTTCGCAGCGTGTCAAAACCAGAAGCTAAAAGAATTGTCAAAGTCAAGGTCGGACGTCCTGACTCATCTGACCTGTGTCTCACCAAGCTGTCACCTTCCTCAGGTCCTTCCCCCCCACTTCCAGTCTTCCTGCAGACATTGGGATCACAGAGTTTGGTAAAACCAAGGTAGTTTACTAAAAGGAAGACAGGCAGTTGGAAAACCTATAGTGGTTTGTCCCTGACTGAGAGGATGTCTATTCTACCCTTCCAGCCGCTCAGCGCTTGCCCTGGCAGGGTGTACGAACAGTAACCGCCGCTGCCTTGCCAGCCCCAGCCCTGGGCATCAGCCCTTCCTGCCCCTGCGCTTCCCCTCCTGTGCTCAAAGTGGCGGTTTTCACCAGCAAGGTCCTTGAGTCAGACGGGTCTGCTGAGTAACACACTTTCCATTTATCAGGAGCTGGCAGGCAGGAGAGGTAGCAGCAAACCCGCTACAAATCCCAGCCCTGCACCAGAAAAATAGGAAGCTTGTAAATGTTTTATATCAGATCTTGTGGCCTGAAAATTCCGTTTTTTTCCTACCTGCTCCATGTTGCTGCTAGAGAGAGAAGACAGTGGAGGCAAACAGGAAGAGAAAGGAAGTTACAGGCAGATTTATCCCTCAAGTACAGTTTGTATCTCTGAAACACAAATCCTTTTTGTGAGAGCAAAACCTGTGAGGGGTCTTGGTGCACTAATCAGACAGCTGGAGGAGGCAAAGAGGATAAAGTGCTGGTGACACCTGTGTGCCAGCAACTTGCAGCCAAAATGCTGGAGAAGTTCAGACACACCTGGGGAAGCAAGAGGCATGGGTCTGAAAGATACCAGTGGGCTGGGACTGCCACAGGCCTGGAATTCCCACTCCATTGCCTCCAAAGGATTTGGTTCAGTGCAAAAAAATGATGGGAAACCGCAAGTACTACCTCAGTAGCAAGGCTGAGGGGATGGCTCTCTATAGCATAATGTCTGTTTGCTTTTCCTGAGTCAAAGTAAAGCGTTTTTTGGTGGAGAAGAATAATATTTCTTTTTCCCATTACATTTTCATGAAAAAGTAACCTATGTCATGGTATCACAACAATCACTGTGTGTGGTGCTTGAGGTGCTGTATTTCTGGGATGCATCAGGGCTGCTCTTTTAAACCAAACAATTTTTACTTGTTCTGTAAGACAAGTGAGTAGCTACTTTAACTAAAGTACTTGTTTCTAGTTAAAGAAGCATTGTGGTAAATACAGGAGTGAAATAAAAATGCTGAACTGTGAAATGGAGTGCTGTTGTAGCTGTGATGGTCTGAGGGCATATGCAGGCCAGGGCTTGCAGTGAGAGGCATTTTTATTAGTTGAGCAGATGTAGTTTGAGGGGAAAAAAGGAAAAAGACAAGCTGTGGAACAAACAAGCTCTCCTCTAGACCTGAAGAAAAGATTGTGTGTCTGAAAGCTTTTCTGATTACGGCTTGCTATTTTATTTATATATATATATATATATATATATATGTATTAGAAAAACTGCTATAAATAAAAAAAATCTTCAGAATGACAGGACTTTAAACCTGCTGCATAGCCTGTTCCACCCCAAAAAATAATAAGTTCATATGATTCTTTCAGGTGATTTGAACTTTGGAGTGTGCCCTAGGTAAAAGCAGACAAGGCATAACTATATAGTGATTACTGATTGCCACTGGATAAATCTGTGGCATTCGTTGAGCCAATATATGTTGTATGCTGATATCTATATGACATTTCTCTCCTGACTTACTTGTTGAACCTGTGCATTCACCTAATGCATAGTTGAAATACCATCCTGCTCATGGCACAAAATTAAAATAATCCTTGTTTTTATCAATGTGATGTTTCAAGGTTTAGATTATTTTGACTGCTCTTTAGCTTGTAGTTCATTTTCTCCCATTCTGTATTCTTTCCCCCGTAAAATACATCTTATTTGCATGGGTTTATGTCTAATTATAATGTGCTGTTAATCTCAATCTGTATTTAAAACAGCTAAACAAGGCTTGGAATCACCTTTACTTGTCCCTGTGCAACCCTTCTGCCCTTCTGTCCTACAGTATCAATGGGACAGATCTGCTACAGCTTTGTAGCTAATGGTCTCAGGAAGGTCCCTGTGTGCATGGGAGAAAATTCTGAATACAGACCAGACTGGCTATTCAGATAAGTTGTTAAATACTGAAAAGATCTTTAAGACTTGTTTGTAGCAGTAGATGATTTCAAGAGTTTTTGCAGTATACAGTTACTGTCCTATGAGACAATAAGAAGTCAAATCAATTTTCAACATGCATTTTTCTCATTCAACCTGACTGTGATTGGAAGAATGAAATAATATTAGAAAGATAAAGCAAAATGTTAATGGCATTAATTTTGCTTACAATATAAAAGTAGAGCCACAAAGAAATTATTCAGATTGTATTGAACAAATTAAAATTTTGTACATTGCATGTTTTGTATACAACATGCATATTACCAGGAATATTTTAGGATTCTGATTTTATCTAAAGCCAGGTGGTTTTGCTTTGACTGGAAAAGTGCATATTATAGTAGTAAGAAAGATGATAGGTTTTTTACATTACAAGAAAGGTTTGAAAAAAAAGGTGTAAAGCAATTTGATTAAAGATATGTTTTATGATCAGATTCCTCATGGCTTAATAAGGTGCAAAGACAAATATTTTAATTTATGATGAGAAAAGTTTTTTTTAATAGTGTGACAGAACATTTTATCCTTTGTAGTTCTGAAGGTACTCTTCCTACACTACATGGAATATTTACTGTCTTCTGCTTCACACTGAAATAATCTAAATTTGAATGACACCTGTTTTTAGCCCTGAGAAGAGCTAACTGACCCACTACCTATCCTCACTTGTGAACAGAAATATGGTCTGAAGCTCTTCTCTCCCAGTGCATTTCAAGTAAAATGAAGAAAACCACACATCTGGTTGCCATAAAGCCTTTTTTTTGTCTCTTCAGGGAAGCAATCAGTCGTGTTTGTGAAGCTGTGCCTGGTGCCAAAGGAACCTCCAAGAAACGAAAGGTATTTTCTTTTATTGTAGTGCAGTTGACTGTGTTTTCTTAGTTACAACACAGAGGAGACCAGACACAGCAGGCAGGTGACTTTAAAGTAGCTTTGAGAATTGCAGGTCATTAGTAATTTAAAGTATTGGCTGTTTTCACCCACTGTATGTTGCCTCTTGCCCTTTTCATCAGTATCTGCTTTTACAGGCATCTACGAGTACGAGTACATCTAGGAAAAAGATTGTGGCTTGCCTTTATGCTCCTACTGTAGAAACCCCCTCCTTTTTCTTGTCTTTCCTTTGTAGATTGCAAGTGGAAAACTTAAACAAAAAGGGATGCCTTTTCATAAAATGCATGACTAAATTGTTGAAATAGGTGCTGGAAGCTATTGCAGAGGCCAAAAATATACATAGTTTTGAAAATTATTAGATCTGTTCTTGGACCATAGCTCTACTAGTGACAATTAATGAGTTTGGAAATCACTGATCTCTGGAAATTGAGAGAACATACCAGGTGATCCTCTGTTCCCTATGCTCTTTCCATAAGCACCTGTGGCTGATCCTCAGTGGCCAGCACTGATGGCAGGTCCAATGGGCATTAGCCTTGTTACCAAAAATTGTACCCAGGAAAGCTCTCCAAGCCCAGTGGCAGTTTAGAAAGCCAGCACTGGTTTATTGCAGCGCTGGGTGCACGGGGGATCTTTCCTCCTAACACGCACACCAAGTTACTCCAGGGTACACATCACATACAGCAGAGAACTTGCACATTCACAGTACGTCACACATTCATTTTCATTCACGCACAGGACTGGTTACAAGTTCCTCACTTCTGACGCAAATCAGTGGCAGCCTCAGGTAGCGCTGCTGAAGGGTTTTGCCAACTAGCCGTGCTCCCCGAGCGGGCTCTGCCCTCTCTCAGCTGGGTAGGGATATCTGTTGAGTTGGAGGTCATGATCTCCCATGACCACGATTTCCTTTCTCCTACTGTCAACCAATTTTCTGTCATTTGAAACACCTTATCAGCTTGTCTCCTCTTGTGGCCAGAAGTTTCTCAGTTGGAGGCTTCTTTCTGCATAATTTACATAACATAATGGTGTCTTATCATTATCTGTTCTTTGTTTCCCAAGATTGACTCCTTTGGTTAGAAGTCCTTTCATTCATCAGTTTGACGACTTGAGATGGTGGGTACTTGGGAGGGTGAGTCATTTAACGACTTGAGAGGGTGGGTCAGCTTGACCTAAACTCTGTGCACATACTTGTTACGTTAAATCAGAGTTCAGTAATTTGGCAGTTTAGGCAACAGCCTGACACAGTTATTACCATGCTTTTATTCTTATTTGTGTGGTAGGAGTTAGGATCTGCAGGCAACAAGTGGGGTAATCCTCAGCCTAGCTCCTGCACCGCCTACTCTACCAGGGGTCTGCTGGCAAAGCCAGGATTTAATGCTGACTCTAAGGGAAGGAGCCTAGAAAGCAATTAATTACAGCCTTTGTGTGTGTTGTTGGGTCCAGGAGGAGAATGGGCAGGTGAAGGAAAAGGTCTGCCTGCTTTTCCAGCTGCTCCACCATCTAGACAGAATTGCAGCAGAAAGGGATGGGATGAAATGCAACTTGTCTGCAGTGGAGAATCTTCCCCTGGTAAAATAAGGTGTATGTGACAACATATGTCACAGTGTAATTCGAAATTGTCTGAGAAACTAAGGTTGTGGTTTCACCACCGCCACCACCACTACCACATTTATCTCATTGGCATTTCTATGTTCTCTGTCTTTTTTTTTTTTAAACCTGAAAGTAAAAAGGAAAATAACTTTTTCCTTGGAAAGCAAAATGACAGAAAGTATCATGGAAAAGTAGGATAAACAGAGTCCCAAGTGCCTAGTGAGATAACTTGCTGTGTTACTGATTTTAGAAGCAATGTTGCTTATCAGTTATTGAAAAGGAATAGAAGTTTTAAAGTAAGTGTACTGACTGAGAAGAAAATTTGCCCAGCAACAATAATTCAGATAAGTGTAAAAGACAGATATATTTTGCCAGTCTGCACTTGCAGCATGTTTTTGCCACTGGTGGCTTACGAGTTTTGCTTAGGTGACATGTACTTCTTGAGGCCAAATTTTCACCTTTACCCACACTGTGGGCAGGTGATTTCTAGGCATGAGCTAGGATTCATGAAGGTTTAAGGAAAGAAGAGAAACAAATATTCAAAAGGGCTTATTTTAAAGAGAAGTTAATGAAGTACTAGCTCTATAACATGACAAAGTGAAAATGGTGCAGCACAAATATTACATATGAGCAGTATGTAGGTAGTGTATTTTTAATCAATTAAACAGAAGGATAAGAAGCTAAAACTTAATATATGATAGTTTTAAGGAGTAAAGAAACACAAGTGTGTGCATCCTACTAGGGAGAAAACTTCCCAAGCTTGCAGGCAGCTTGAGGCAAATGCAAATACAGTGGCAGAAGAACATGGCCTCCGTTCACAGCTTTGCTTTCTATCCTAAAGACCAGCATAAATATCCACCAATGCAAGCACAAAAAGTGGAAGCACTTGGTCTGTTCTGGCTGGGGAATATGATTTTTTACAGGTTATCTGAATGAGGCTGCTGTCATGCAGCTGTATGTTTCCTCATAGCTGTTAAAGGTGAGAGGTTTTGCTCAGATTTTGCTTTAGCAGCATAACTTTTATTGCTACAAAACCTCCAGAGATCTAGTGAATGAAAGGCCTAAAAAAGTTATCATATTATTACATCCCCGTTATTACATTCCAACACTTTGTACTTATGCTCTGAGTTAGGAGTAATCTTTAGCTGTGTGTTGTACCCCAGCATACAGAAGTTTTAGCCTATGTCTGGGGGTTTTCTTACCGTTAAGAAGTCTACAAGATAACAACAATGACACCGTATCTCTTTTTGTGAGCATTCCTTCAGTATCACTGGAGTCCCACTTTCCATGTGGAAAGGGGGTAGAGCAGTCAGTAGATGCCAACTACAGCTTTATTTTCAGGAGCTGAAATGGGGTTTATAGAATAAGAACATGCCATTTTAAGATACTGACTTAAAGCATTCATCTTAAGTCTGCTTACTTGGTCCCTTGGTGAAGATGAGACTTCGCTATCTCACAAAACCCCTATTTTGTTAGGTCAAGAGTGTATGAATACCTGCCTAGCTATTATCACTATTATTACTATTATTAGCAGTAGCAGTAGTAGTATAAATGAAAAATTATTTCCAGAGGAAAACAGCTGTTGCGATGAAGTGTTCTTTGGAAAGTCAGCAACATTAGAAACCTTTAAGATGCAATTAACCCTGCATACAATGAAGGTCATCCCAAATAAACAGAGAACAAAAATGTGCTTTTTCATCCCCCTCACAGCCACCAAGCAAAGTTCTTTCTAGCATCTTGGGAAAGAGCAATCTTCAGTTTGCAGGAATGAGCATAATGCTGAATATCTCCACCACCAGCTTAAACCTAATGACTCCTGATACAAAACAGGTGAGTGTAACTGCCGTATTAATTTGTGAGGCTTTTGATGAACAGCCTACTGCACCATTATTCGCTTCTGCCCAAATACTCAGTTGCTCAAAGTTATTATTCCTCAATAATGTCTATAAAATGAATGAAAACAGCATATAAAGCATAGTAGGAGTCATAGTTTGTTCCAGTATTCAACACCGCTTTGATGAATTATTTTCTTCTTGCTATGTTTCTGGTAGATCGGTTTTGCTCTTAAAAGACCCACGACATGAAATGGCATTTTCTGGTCGTGGGAGTTCTTGTTGGGTACAATTACAAACTTTCAGAATGTTAAAAGGGATGCATTTGGAGTAAGTGGCTAAAGGACTGAATGCATGTTCCCAATTTTGTTGTCGTTCTTCCAATTTAGAGCCTTAATGAGCAATCTATTCCTAAGACGCTGGTAAAAATACAGCCGCAGGGATTCTGCAGTGCAGTGAAATTCTAATCTTTTAGAGAGACAAGGCAGCCTGTTTCAAGCAGCCTATTTCTTCTTCATTGTGCTGAAGGTACAGACAGACTGTGGGGAATCACTGCAGTGGATTGTGAATGATGTATGAGATGAGAAAAATCCTTGCTCAGGGTATATATAAAGAGAAAGCGGACAGGCATGCGTAGTCACTGCTGTTCTATTTGCTGTGAGCCACATACTGCGTTAGGGCACACAACTTTCTGCCTAGATACAGCCAGAGAGAAAATAAAAAGAAATTCCTGCTGTCCTTGGAGCCTCAGGATTAAAAAATAAGAAAGAATACACACTTTGTCTATTAAAAAAATGTTGTTTATTTTAAGTTTTCATTGATTTATCTTAGTTTTTATCCTTATTAAGAAAAAAACCATAATCTTCTACAGGGAGCACTGAAACTGTGGAAGCAGCATTATGGCTAGTTGCAGTGGTTTGGAGCCTTATTGTGGAATATACACAGCAGTGCTTTTCATAGGGATAGTGGACACCAGTCAGAAGCACAGGAACTTGGTGTTAATTAGATCTACTAAAAAAGTGCCAGACCTTGAAAGTCGCCTTGTCTTCAGCTGAAGTCAGGGTAGTGATGGAGTTAAACTGATTTATCTCAGGGAGGAATCATTCCGCAGATGTTTTGCCTTTTCTATGATTTGAAAAAACTGCTTATCTTTCTCTCACATAATTATTTTTGAGATAGACTTGGTCAGGGTGCTGCCGGACTGGGAAACATCTGGTTTCTCAGAGATCCCAGTCTGGCTGTGTTCTCCCTTAAGGGTTTCTTGTTTGTGCCAAGTATTTGATTTGAAAATAAGCATTGCCCAGCAGATTTGTCCTTTGAGGCCCCACCCAGGAAGATGGCTATGAACTTCTGTAATAGTCTATTTTTCCCAGAGTAGCTGGAAGGGAAGAAAAGATAGGACAATGTTGTTAGCCCTTGGGATACGAGTAAGGCAAGTGCATGTATCCCCTGCACAACAGTTTTGTGAACATATGTCCTGGTTTTGGCTGGGATAGAATTAATTTTCTTCTTAGTAGCTGGTGCAGTGCTGTGTTTTGGCTGTGGTGTGAGAACAATGTTGATGGCATGTGGATGTTTTTGTGTTATTGCTGGGGGGTGTTTGTACTAGGTCAAAGACTTCTGAGTTTTTCTCGACCTGGCAGCAGGAGGGCTGGAGGGGCATGGGAAGCTGGGAGGGGGCTCAGCCAGTACAGCTAACCTGAACTAGCCAAAGGGATATTCCATACCATGGAACATCATGTCAGTATATGAACTGGGTGGGGGGGTTGTTCCAGGGCTGTTGATCGTTGCCTGGGGACTGGCTGGGCACTGGCCAGTGGGTGGTGAGCAGTTGCATTTTGCATCACTTGTTTTCTTTTCTCCCTTCCCTTTGGATTTCATTTCTCCCTCCTTCTCCTTCCTTTTTATTATAACTGTTACTATTACTAGTGTTGTTCTTTTGTTTTTCTTTTATCTCAGTTATTAAACTGTTCTTATCTCAACACTCAAGTTTTACGTTCCTTTCCGATTCTCCTCCCCAACCCCTGGGTGAAGAGGGAGTGAGTGAGCGGCTGTATGGGGATTAATTACTGGCTGGGCTTAAGCCACAAGAACATGTTAAGCAGGGATGAGTGGAAGATGATTTTCTTTTGTTGTTTATAATGCAGATTTGGGTAGACTGAAATGTTTCTAAACTATGTGCCAATACTTGTGAATCATTTCATATTAAGCAATGCAAAGCGTTGGTAATTTGCTGTGCCTTGCCTTGCTGTACATTGGTGTTGAGGGTGGGGGGAATACCCCAACCTCAAACTGTTTAGCTGTGGAAGTTTTTAAAAAAAAAAAAAGTCTGACATCAGCTGATGGTTTCAAGCACTTTTCTGTTTTCTTAGAATTTGGAAAAGTAAGTTTTCAGGCAATCTGAAGTAATTTTTGTGTTTTATGATGCTGATCTGAAAGATTGCATTATTTGCACAATTCAAGATAGTGACAAACATTAAATGTGCAACAAATCTTCACTAGTACATCTCTATTGTTAGGATCACTTCTTTAAGGGAAAAGAGAAAGAAATCCTCACTGATAAGTAAGAGAATGATGGTTTACCACTGAACGCTAAAAATTAATCACATCTTCAGAGGCTGCTGTGGGACAAGCGGGAGTACCGAAAATGAAGAACTCTTGATATGAAAGAAGCACTACGAATCAGTCAGCTCTCTCTGAGTTAGCAAAGCAGCTAGATCTAGATAAACTCATGTCAGGCTTTTTTCTTTCCAAGGAAGAGAGTTGCTAGTTCAGGTCTTTAAGATGCAAGATGGGGAAAACAGCCCAGAGAATGTCTTTTTATCCTCATTTTTTTCCAAAACGTTTTTCTAAAGTATGTGGTAGTCTCTTCAAAGTGGTCCATTAAGATCCAAATTACTATTATCACATGCTCTGAGGCACTAAATAAGGGGCCTGTCCTATACCAGACAAATTCCTTGGCATGGTTTCTGTGACTCAAATGATCAAGTGAAATTTTCTTTCAAATGACCTTTTCTTTCTTGGTTGTTTCATGATTTCATTATTAAAAGATTTCAGAAGTTAAACCTCAGAATAGCAAAGGAGCAGAGCAGTTCTCCTTGTATTAGTTTCATGATAATTTGTCTCTTCCTAAAGAAATATCATATTAGTTCAAATTGTACATAAGCAAATTGAATTTCAGATGCCCTGGAGTATGCCTGAGAGTTTGTCCATAATGCTACATTGCAGCTAGATTCAAAATTGTTTTCGTATTGCAAAGAAGTTGGTGTTTGAAACATAAAATGACACAGTAGGTATTGGAAGCAGTGTTAGGATCCTTAGCTGGTGAGCAAATTGGCATGATTTCATTGATTTCACTGGAGTGGCATCAGCAGAAAACTATTTTGATGAATAGGACCCTTTGCTCCATTCATCACTATTTGCAATAAAGAAAGTGAGCTTTAGCAGATTAAAATTTCTCCAAAGATACTATGTGACAGATCTATATGATTTACTGGAGTTCTGAGCACATTTAGCAATTTTGCCACGCTGCTGTTTTAAAGAACACCAGCACAGATACATTCATCCTTAAGTTTTTTTATATTATCATGCCACTCTTTGCACTCCTTGTAGGTGAAATGCAGAGGTAATTTTGATCTTGGTTTTGGATTTTCACCCCTATGCAAAAAAAAAAAAATAATAAAAAAATAAAAGGGGTAAATTGTAAGAAAACTGACTGACTCACATTTATCCTTTCTGACCCATACAGATCATAGCAAATCACCATATGCAGTCTATTTCCTTTGCGTCTGGAGGTGATCCGGTAAGCATTTCTTTAAAGCTTTCCCCCACGTAGATATTGCTTTATGAGGACTATGTGACAAAATTTATTGCGTTGCTCATTGAAAGAAAAATATAGCCACAATAGCTTCTGTTTCTTGTTTCATAAAACGATTGTTGCCATCAAACTCTTTTTGAGGAAAACGACTGACAAGCAGTCATAGATCCTTCTCTTTGACTGAAACAAAAAGTATCAAAGGGCTGTAAGCATTCATATAATAACTGATAAGCAGGGCTCTGTTTTTCAGAGTAATGTAGTATAGTCATATGGGTGTTGTGTGAATTTTTGTCTTGACTGGCTTTTTTTCTGTACTTTTTACAGTAACAGACTATGTTGCAGTTATATTTATAGCAATGCATGCATTTACTTTTTTCTTCTTGCCTTTAAGTACACATTGAGGAGACTGTACTAAATACTGCCTTCAGGTATATTCGCTACACTGATGCAGCTTGAAGACAGGCTTTCAGGAAAAGCCCAGATCTTCCTAGTTTTGCAAAGCTTTCAGATACACCTACACATTTGGTTCATTTAGATCAAACACGGACTCCTGCTTGTTGCATTTTCTCCTGTTTTTATAAGCAGTCCATCCAAAGGCATATTAAATGTGCTTTAAAAGTATTTGTCACCTAGGAAGGAATGAGAGAATTATAAAACAGGAACATTGCTCACCTCTTACCTTAGAGGTCTGAAAGCTTTTAAACCTAGATTACTTGAATGAGTCTGCCTTTTCCTCCATCATGGAATCTGTCAGTCATGTACTACAGGTAAGGCCATTTCCAGCCTGCTTTGTGGGTTAATTCTCTCAGTTCAGCTCTGTTAAGTTGAAGTTCTTTGGCACTTTCTCTGTTCATTTCACTATCCTCAGAAAACATAAGGGCAAACTTCAGTCTTAGTATAGCTCTGCTGAGCTCAGTTTACTTTCAGAAAGGAAAAGAACACATCATAACAATTTGGGGCACAAAAGATGGATCAACAGCAGCTTTGAAATACAACAGATTGCAGTGGATACTGTAAATGAACAGTTCCTGAAGTGGGCAGAGGATTGATTAGCACAGTTCCCTGCCTCCATAAGAAGATTGTTCGCTCCCCATCTGCCATCCCAAATGCTAAGTCCTGGAAACACCATTGCACACTGCCCACTGATAGATGAATTACCAGGAAAGAGGAGAGGAGCAGCAGTAGAGATTGAATTTGGAGTAATCAAGCTCTTCCAAACGTTTTAGAGATAAAAATCATGCTACTGAGTCAGTGGGCTACCAGAGAAATGAAATTGCATGGTGTAAGGGAGCCTACACGAGACAGTGAAACTGTAAAGTTGCATTCCCAATTAGACCACTACATGGTGATCTCATTCTGGGGTGAAGAGGGTAAGTGAGTATTTAATGACACTGTACAGGCTTGTCTCAGTGGGCTAGTACCTTGCACAACTTCAAATCAAAAGCTTGTTTATAAAGCAGGTGGTTCCTTTGTCCCACGTGCACATGGAAGAAGACAAAATGCAAGGATGTGATTTAAGTCACAGCTTTATTAACTTATCTGAAGGTCGTCCAGACATAATTTTCATCAGCCCTTAATGACTTCCACTTGGTGGAGGACTGCCACCACCAAACACAGTTGGGCTCTGCCAATAAGCTCATCTCCTCATATGAGATTTAAAATGGATGGAGAAAGGCCATCCTGAACTAGGAACCCAGATCTGTGCCCATGTTTGTTCAGGGAATACTTCTTTTATTTTGAATTTTGAAGTTTCGTTTATTTAGAAGCAAGACTTCCCCGACTTCTCACCCTGTCCAGTTTTCTGCTCTGGATATCTGCCACACATTCACACCAGCAATTAGCTTTGCAACTTTCCTCCCACTCCCTAAGCATCAATTACCTTCATCATTCAAAATATATCCACTGGAGAAGCATTCCAATGTCTTGGAGAACAGCTTGAATACCACATATATATATATTTATTTTTTTTTTCAATATTCCCCTTTGCAATGAGTCAGACAGTTTCTGGCTGTGTCAGCACATGGAAGCTTAAAAATCTCTCCACCAAATCCTTTTACACACCAATTTGGACTAATTTTTAGTTCACTTTCAAGACTGTGGAATCTGGATCTGCTTTAGCTCTTTTCAGCACCTCCTTATGATACACTAAATTTTCATCCATAGTCATTTCAGGTGACTGTTTCCAGGCTGATAGACAAGACATCTGTTTCTGGAGATGCCTGCTGAAATTTCAACAGGCAGATCTTGTAAGGCCTAATCAGGCAGGTCTCTCAGAGGTCCCTGAAGGCAGTAGTTTTTCAGTTTCAGCCCTGCCTTCAGATTTTAGCACCACAATTCAATTTCTTTGAGGTGAAAATTGTACCATATTTGTACTTGTCTTCAGTCTTTGACTGTCAGGGACCACTTTGCTGCATCAGCCCAGCCCTGTATAACCTTTTGATGGGAGTCTTCTAATTTAACCACTGTGAAATGTGCCCATCTTAGGTCCTTAATATTTTGTTATAGTCAGCTTGAATCTGAGAGCTTTAGATGAAATAAAGAGTAGGTGGTTCCGGTCTCTCACACCCACGCTAGCTATGAGATAGATCTATGATTTACTCAGGCATAAATGTATCCATTAGCTATGTCTGTATTAGTAAATAAAATGATCTGTGTCCTGTTTTCTGGCCCTGAAACTAAATAGCACAGTGCAATTTGCATGCACACATTCATTATCTTCCCTTCCAGCCGCCTCTTGGGATTGATGCCCAGCATGTGCTGGTCCCTCAGAGAATTTCAGATCATGGCCTGGAAAACCAGTACAACCAGGCAAGTGAGAGTAGCGATAATTAAACAGTATGGACAACTGTGGGACAGCTCTCAGGCCTTTACCTTGGCTCTGTTTTATTTGCTACTATTAGACATAGCCACTTTTATCGTCCCCTTATGTGTTGATGTGCCTCATTACTTCCACTCAAATAATTGCCCAGACACTATGTCACTGGGTGCATAAGAAATTACTGGACAAAATGCTAGGGCTATTCTTCTCTGCTGTGCTTTTTTAACAGACCAACCTCATTACTCCTGTGTCTGAGTGCCTTCCAACAGTGCATTAAGTGATATGGCTACACATCTGTCACCAGAACCATGAACGTGCTTCATCATTTCTCTTGGCCTCTGCTTGGGAAGGAAATTGTATAGGCATGCAGCACAGTGATTTATCTTGTGTGGGTGGTGGTGGTGTGTGCTTGCACTAGAGAAAGCTAAGCTGAAAAAGTCTGTCTTTTAACTGAGGATTGATGTTTGTTATGACATTAGATCTTGACATAATTGTCAATGGTCTTGGATCAGTCACCTGAAAAAGCTTTGGATAAATCTATGCATCCAAGTGTAGTGTATCCTATATATACCCCAGGTTTAGCTATACCTGACTAGCCAGGCATGTCAGGAAATACCAGGTCTAACCAGGACTTCTTGATTGCATCGAAGATATATGGCATTTTCCAGATGTGCCAGGATGCCTCACATTTCTCAGATGCACTGGCCTTTCTGTTTCATCTGCACAATGATTAAAGTCTGCGCTGCTTGTGCACAGGAGTGTGAGGGTGGCAGGAGAGCAAGCAAAAGATCCCCAAAGAAGATGTCAGCCTGCTCTTGCCAGAAAATCCACCTGGCATGTGGCAATGGGGATGGCTGGGAGCTGCCCATGGTCTGGGGGAGAGCATCCTGGGATACTGCTTGTCACAGCCAAGCTGTGGCTGACCTCACAGCCAAGCTGTCACAGCCAACCTCTGTGCCATATGGCATTGTAGTCAGTAAACACACCTGCTTGCCACACATGAATAAACGCTGTTGCTCGGTTACTCCCACTCTTCCTGCCACAGAACTAGTTCATTATTCATGTTCTGAACCAAATTGTCTGGGTAGTTTGAAGACTTGTAATTCTACTCCCTTCTAAATGAGGCCTGATCCAAATCCTACTAAATTTATTTAATTGATTTTCAAAGCCTTGGGAGAGATTTTTAAGTTCTGCTGGAATAGATCACAGTCTGGAGAAAGCACAGTGGTGGGATCAGTACCAAAACCCATAAATATTGTTACGGGGTTTAAGTAGTATACAACTGTAAAGCAAAACATGTCATTTGAGACTGTACCCAGAGGAACATACACACTCTGGACTATGACCTTTTGCCATGATCAATGCAAAGATTTTTTGCATTCATTGTAGATACCTTTATTTTTTGACAGGATACAACTGACTATGTTGCATATGTAGCTAAGGATCCTGTTAATCGGAGAGGTAAGTTAGAAATAATCTGTTTGGCATCTTTTTTCCTTTGAAAAACATGAATTATTCGTGGTATAATTCAGTCAACTTTTTTTTACCCCAGAAAAGAATAAATGCAGCCCAGTAAAAAGATTGCCTTTGACAGAGTCATGGGAAGATTGTTTAGCAGTAAGAAACAGCAACACGCAAGTTGGTTCTCCAGCTTGGAACAGGTCTTGCCTGCAGTTCATCTCCAAATATCACTTTGATTCTCTTAATCTCTTAAATCAAATGTTTGCCTTATTTGGCTGTGTGAGCTTCTAGGCAACAGCTTTTACCTACATCCAATCACTATGCAAGAACTAATCAGTCCTCTGATTAAGTCCTCCGATGAGGTGGCTGAATCTGTTCAGTTTTCTCAGTACATGCCTAATTCTTCCTAGCAAAATCAGATTCTTTACCAAATAGTGAGCTTTTAAGCCAGCTTGCTAGAGGCTGCAATCCCATTTCTCAATGAAGTTTTATTCAAGGTTTTATTGAGTGATCAGTCAAGAACAGGGAACCTGTTCCAAGACTAGCATCCAGTTCAGATTCTCTAAAAAAAAAGTAAATTATAAAAATTGTGCATTACAGTCTGGAATAATAGGTACAGAAAATATTCCTGCTTGTAATGCAGAAAGCTTCACTAGGTCTTAATGCTAGATACAAAGTATTGTATAATGTACCTGAGAATCTATTTATTATTCATAGATTCATAAAGAAAAAAAGACTAGCTCCAAAAAAAGATTCAAGCACTTCCAACAGGATTTCTGCAGAATTCAGACACTTTAATGTCAAAATGCCAACCCTGCAAACCCTGAGCTGCCACCTTACCATGGGCACAACTGATTCAATAGCTTCCATATTTCATCATCTTTAATGATTTTAGATATCTCAACAATCTGTTTTGTCCATGTGCAGAGATGTCCAGACTTGAGAGCATTAGCTTATAAATAATACCTGCGCTAAATGTACTAATGTGCTGAATATTCTTGAAACACTTAGAAAACTTAAGGGAGGTGGGAGGTAGGGTGATAGCCCAGTTCTTTGCCATGCCTGTTACATTCCAACATCATGTGCCCCCCATTAGAAAGTCTCTGGCATCAGACTCAAGGCTGTGTGGTGCAGAGCTGCTCTCCCTTCTGCTAATCTGGAGACTGATTCAGTTGTTTGGAGAGATCTCTGTGGCAATGTAATGGACCAGCATTGCAGACCAGGTGTTGGCACCACAGGGTTTGGAGGAGCTCTGTGCTGTTTTCTGTTCCTGTGAGAGAGGGTTTAATATAAAAACTGTTTCATGGATTATGTTCCTTATAGCTAAGCTGAATGTGTTTAGGCTTCACTTCCTTGTTGAGCTAGTTTATCGTAGATCAAAGAATCATGTAAGCATCTGGTGTTGTCTTCCAGTGGCGTTTTTAGTCCAAGTATTTCCCAGTTTTCTGTAGAAAAAGTTTGACAGAGTGGACTCTGTAGGTCTCCAGCTGCAGTGCATGTCCTCCATCCTTCAGATTATTTCTGTTCCTCCTTCTTTCATTTTTCTGCATTGTTTAAAAGATGTAGATGATCCCTGTTATTCTTTGGAGTAATCTGGCATTAATGTCAACAATCTAAAAGAGAGGCTGCACCTTCCTATCCTTACTTGCTTTTGTCATCATAATTAGCTGGTTTCTCATAAGCCTTTTTTTGCTGCAGTGAAGCACTGTTATCTTACATAAAATTCTTTCACACTGTGATCTTTAAGCTTTTTGCATTACAGCTTTCTGTGGGAGCCTTACTCATTCATGTGTGTAGATCCGTGGTTAGCAGATCAGTGACTTTGTCTGTGATCAGTATTAAACCACATGTTTTTAAAAGGTCTAGTTTGATCTGGATTGCCATCTTTCACCATCACTGGCCATTCTGTCAGTCTTTGTGCTACCTGCAAATTACTTTAGAAGCAAGTTCGAATTTACTTCTGTGTGTAGTGAAAATGTTACTGTTACTGACACTAGCAGCAATGCTATAGTATATCTTTCACTGGCATATTAGACTCATTTCTTCCCAAGGATGGAAAAGCTCTCTTCATGCTTTATATTCTGGATCTAGCAAGCTAAAGGCTGTCTGTCTTCCAGTGTAACATTTACAAGAAATTATCTCTGTGCGAGCCAAATCTTCTCATCCTTTTACAAGAAGCACATCTCCTACCTGCTGAAAGTCCATTCACGTATCCAAGGAAACAGGTTACTCATTATGTCACCTACTGAAACTACTTAATGACTCATACTTCATTTCAGCTCCAGACACGTTTAGCAATGAGCGGTGTAGCCTCTCTAAATCCCCACTCTGGTTACAGAGTGCAAAAATTACAGCTTTGTGTAGCTTAATCATTTTGGTCCACATTCATGGAGGTAAGTCTGCATCTTACTGGGGGCAGATCGTTCAGTGCTGCCAGCAGTGGTGCAGAGAGGCTAAACAGCAAAAATCCTGCTGCTAACCAGGGATGTCTGCCTCTGCCTTTGAACACGTGGAGGTCCCGTTTTTGGCTGCTGAATCCACTCTCAACGTGCAGCTAAGGACAATTCCCCTGAATCAGGTATTGCCTCAGCATGCTGGTCAGCACAGCAGATGCTGTAAGGGGATAAGAGAGCATCACTGGATCTGTTTAGCAGGGCAGCACTGTGACTGGTGCCATCTCATGCTGCGTGAGGTACTACTGCTGCTGAGGGACAGACAGCTTGGCACCCTGGTCATTCCATACCTGCATAACTGCGGGTTTTTTGGCCATTTATTGTGGCCTCTTCAGAGCTCTGTACAGCAGATGGGACTCTGAGAAGTCACTGCTAAACCTCCTCAGTCTCCCTATATTGCTGTAACTAAAGTTATGTCACACAAATGTTGTGACCAACCCTTATTTGTAGGACATTGACATCCAAAGCACTTGATTGCACTAAGCTGGTCACCGGGCATATATTAAAGTGCAGGTTTTCAGCTGAAGAATTTATATTCAGGTTATTAAAGCAGTCAGGAGTGATAGACATCAGTAACTTTGAAGAAGGTCCCACTGTATGGAATTTTCCAAGCAGGGCTTGGAGAAGAACCAGAGCTTAAAATCCATCCAGGCTCTAACCAGTAAACCATGTGCTTATGCAGCACTGAATATGGAAAATGAGTTTGCCTGGGCTTTTTGGAATATCATCAAGGAGATGTTCATTCAGATCTTTAGCTTCTAGCTCTTAACACCCATCTACATTCCTGCAGTGTTAGGTGAAGTTTTCATGAGTTCACCTGTTTATGTTGTTACAGAAGTCCGTATCTCTGAGCCACTCTGATTTTAAAATGGGGCAGATTTGGTGGCTCAGACAGCTGATGAAGGTTTCTCAGTCTCCCATAGGAAGAGAGCTTGTCTTGCCAGCCCTCCTCCTTACTGCCTCTGTCACAGGGGGTTCAGGGAGGTGGCACATTGCGGAGTGCTGGAGTTAACTGGGGTCCTGGCTCTGTGTTCCCCGTCGATCCCACAGTTTTCTGGGAGTGTCTCCATACAGACAAGAAGGAAAAGATACCAGCCTTGGTATTACTATAATCAGATCAGGGCTGGGGATCTAGGAAATATAATATTACTGCTCCTCCCTTGGCCTGCATTTGGGAAACTCTGGAAACTCAAAGGAAGAGAACACCTTGCAAACTTGGGGTGATTAGACATCAAACTGAAGTGGTAATTAAATTCAGGAAAGCAAAGAATTTTTTTTTTGTTGTTACTACCTACTGATATTTTTAGAATTTCAATTTAAAGCTCAGAATTATCATATAATTTATTGCATTCAGGTAACAATAAGTGAAGTCTTATGCAATTTCCTGTCTTTATGATATACTCTTGTTAAAATTGTGGAACTGATTTGTGATCTAGCCTACTGCAATTAAACACCAGAGCAATTTAAATAAAAAAAGACCCCATTGCCTGAAATTCACTGTGCCAGAATTGGGTTTTATTGAAATGAGCATGCCATGGGATAGGGCACCTATGCCTGACGTGTGTTTTGTCGTACATCAGTGTATTCCACCGTAATATAAACAATGATTTGCATATGCATTTTTCAAATCTTTTTCTTTTAGCTTGTCATATACTGGAATGCTGTGATGGCCTGGCCCAGGATGTCATCAGCACCATAGGCCAAGCGTTCGAGCTTCGCTTTAAGCAATACTTGCGATGCCCCTCTAAGATGCCTACTTTCCATGACAGGTGAGTGTGATTGCAGAAAACTGCTAAAGGATCTTCTTTAGCTTTGTATTTACTTAATAAAATTTGCTGTGGACAAAATTGCTGGAGACAGGCAGGATTTAAATACTCTACAAGACTTCTACTGAATTAGCAAAGCAGTGTTTGCCTAATGAATATGAAAGGTGCACAGTCATTTTAAAAGAACAGTCTAAATATGGATTTCACAGTGAACTTATTGAAATGGTCATGCATTTTCTGTTGTAGTTAGTAGGCAGAATTGGTTGGCCAAGAATGGATGTTATTTGTGGCTTTTCCTCATTGTTACTATCACAGCAGCTGTCAGTTTAGATGAAATAAGCTAGAGTTGCTGGGCTTCCAAAATGACTAGTGATATTTCACTGTTTCTGATATTAGCCAGGGTAAAGTTTTTAGGAATGTGATGTATTGTGCAGAGGCTTTGACTGCGTTGTTCTCTGGAGGATATCTGTCTGCTGGTGTATGTTTAAAAGGCTGGGGTATAGCATTCTGTTTTCTTTGGTGAGCTGTGTTTTTGACATGGATTGCTATATGCTTGCTAACGTTAGTATAAATCCCAGTGAGCTGGTACCCTGTGTAATCCCATATCAAAGTAAAATGAGTCTATGGTGAATATAAAATGCAACTATATTAATCTGGAAGCATTCTGTACTCACTTTAGACTTGTGTAAATGACTGTTAAACGCAGACTGAAACAACAGAGCCAATCTCCTGACTTTGTGAAGTTCTTCCAGATTTATATTGCTGATAGAGCAGCCATAATTAAAGACAAACTTTTAGAGCTTAGTCAATTAATTAAGTAATAATATTACAAATGCTACTGTAAGGTTAAATAAAATTGTTAGTTTATAATGGTCTCTAAAACTAAGTAAAAACACCATTTACTCAGTGTCAAGAATTTAATCCATTGCAAAGGAAGTTCAGATTAGTTTGTCTAAACAGACAAGGTCTGCCACATGATCCACCGTTGCTTCCTGATTTATAACGGTAGCTGAATTGTCAAAATAATATGCAATAGTCATCACCTGACAGGTAGTCTTAACATGCTGCAAGTATCTGTAGGTGCTTTGCAAGTGAGGGGCAAGCACTCACTTTCTTACAGGGTGAAGAGTTTTGATGAGCCATGGATGGAGGAAGATAACGAGGCAACAGAACATCCCTATTACAACAACATCCCGAATAAAATGCCCCCCCCTGGTGGCTTCATTGATGCCAGGCTCAAAGCAAGGCTTCCTACTGCTGCAGATACGACTCAGGTCAGTGCAATTGCATCTCTGCCCTCCGGCTGATGGATCCGAAATGTTAAAATAATGTGTATCCTCAGATGAATACATTGGGATCATTTATAGATCACGGCCCTTCATGTATACCCAGTTTCCTTTTGAATGGTCATTGAAGATCTAGGGGGCAACAAATTAGGCAAGTTCAGAACAGATCAAAGGAGGTGAGCTCCTCATGGTGTTAAAAGATGACACAGGTTCAAGGGAGAGAAATCCGCTGAGGGTTACTACATTTGTAGAAACCATGCCAGCTTCGGAGAGTGTCAAATAGTCACACTAACTGGGAAAGGTTTAATGCAGAATTGTTTAAACAGTCTAATGCAGTCATTACTAACAGTTCATTATGTTAATAACTCAGCAGCAATCAGTATTTAGCCAGGTTGCTAGGTAGGTTTTCCACCTCACATTGAACTGAGGTCAGCTTGGATATTTCTACCAGCATTGCTGTCAAAAATTTGTGGGATTTTTGTAGCCTTTTCAGATCCAGCACAACTGTGGTTGAATCCAGAGGGGCCTTGTCTATAGACAACATCCTCCCTTCAGTACCCAAGTGTGTCCCTTGGTACCAATGTGAATCTTTCAGCTTGTGCATTTGAGGGTGCTGCGGGTGTCTTCTGGTCCCAGGTGTGTTTCTGTGGAACATTTTTCCAAGGTGTGGTTTGTCAGGGCTTGCTATGTGAAGACAAATGTACTGGAGGAGATGATGCATCATTTGGGATTGCGGGGGTTAGTAAAAGCAGGAAGCAGGGAAGTTTATATGAAGGTCAGTGGTAATATCTTACTCCTACACAAATGCATTTGTGAGAGATATACTCCGACACCATGATGCATTGGAAATGAAGAGTGGGAGTACACAGAATACAGCCAAGGAAATTGTCAGAGCCACTCATAATATATCTGAGCATTTTAAAAGTAACTGAAAATTTCTTTTACGTGTGTCCATTCTAGTCTGCAGGAGTGGGAGGAGAGCAAACTTATTACCAGAGTCGCCACTTAGGAGACAAATTCAGTGAAGACTGGCATCATGGGCTTGTTAAACAAGGTGAGTTTTGCTGGTTTTCACTGTAACACTGCAGGAGGTCTTGGGTGGGCAAAGCATGAGAAAGTCTGATGCCTCAAAGTCTTAAGACAAAGAACTGCACTTCTTTTATGGATTCCTTTTGTCCAAATTTTTGTGTTGATATCAGTGAAAAGCATTTGGTAATTACCTCTGGATACATTAATTAATGCCCACCTTCATAAAATCTTATCCTTTGCAGAGAAGTTCATAAATAGAGTTGCCCCAAACCTTCAGTGCTGTAGCTTGTTATGTCTTAAAACCCCATGGTATTTATAGACAGGCTGCATGGTATGTTCCAAAAATCTGACCCACTAGGGTATGCAAGACAGAGTTTCCAAAGGAAGAGCCTAAAGTCAGAAGCTTTTTTTTTAAATGTGGAGCAATGCGTGTGTTTGCCTATGATCTCTGTTCCATGAATAAAAAATAATGCATGATGTTCTTTTTGTTGTTGTCTATGAATTTTAAACAAGTCACATCAAAACATATATGTGAATTTTCACCCCTCCATTTATGACAGCTTTACTGTGTTTCTGAGGACGCTTTCTTTTCAAATGCCAGAATATGTTATCTGTTGTTAACGTACACAGATTTAGGATTTTATCCCATTTCGTCTTCTCATGACTCCCCAGCTGAGTATCATTTTCGAAACTGACAGTCTTTATTTATGAAAATTTTGTTTCCTCCTGAATAATACCCTCCCGCCCCCCAACCCTCATTGAAACACAGTTCTGAATCCATTCATCAACATGTTTTTCTACTAGACCCTGCAGTTACTGACTTTACATCTCCCATTCCAAAGGATTTTAAACCTGTGGTGGTAGGTTGCAATGTTATTTGATCATTATGACAACACTGTTCTGCCAAATACAAAAAAGAAGAAAAAGTCTTGAATTTTCTAGGATCTCTGGATATTTGTAGTATGCCAGAAGGGAAATCACAAGTAACCCCAACAGCAGAGATGCCAACATATGTAAACACCCAGCATATAAATATAGAAGCTCTATTGGCGCTTCAGGCAGATGCTGAAAGTACCTTCACTGGAACAGCAGATGATACCAAAGAGAGCAGCCCAGGAAAGGATCTGTTTGACATGAGTAAGTTCCCTTCCTATTCACTCCCTTTCTAACAAGCAACCCAATGTGTTTATGCATTAGTTCTGTATAAAAATAATTGTAGAATTCCCCAATTTTTAGTATTCTTGGTGGAATCATGATGAATTTTAGAATTCAAGGTAGTTTCATATTGGACCAAGTTAAAATAAGGGTAGCCAAAGATCTGAAGCTCGTTTGTATTATAGCTGAGTTAAGGTGAATTTGCAGTCTAAGTTATACTTAGTGTCACAGGCAGCTATGTCAGAAGGAAAATAAATCAGGAGGTTTGTCATGCAGGAAAGTGAAGGAGTGAATGGCTGGAGAATTAGCTCTAGCCTGTTACTAGTAAGTCAATGCATACTACAAAAATTTTCTTCATCAAAGAAGCTGGGAGGGAAATTAAAAGGTTGAGTTATCCCTTGTTCTGGATAGGCCTATTATCCTATCTAGCTGTATAGTCCAGCTTTGAAGTCAGTTTTTCCAAAATTAGATTTATAGCTGTAGCTATAAAACAATGGTTTAAGCATCAGTCATAATTTGATGTTGGTGCTACCAATATACATTGTTTTCAGCCTTGAAGAGACACCTAGCAGGAAATATAGGGAAAGCAGTTTGATGAACAAAAAGTTTCTTTATTTTTCTGCTCTACCTACCTCCAGTCAACCGCTGACTTATGATTAATTTAGTTCATATTATTAAAAAGCAGGGAGAAAAAGGAGCTGGTGCCTATATGTTGTTTGTAAAATGTCATATCTACATTTCTGTTATCTCAGTATACATAGAACTGTCTTACTGGAGTGTTTTTGCTGAGATACAGCTCTATGTCCACAGTTTAGGGAGATTTTGGATTGAAAGAAAGGGAGAGGGAAGAGAGTTGAGAGAGTATGTATCTGTGACTATGGATCTGAAATAAGTCTGCTGTCTGAAATCAGGGATGTTAACCTTGATTTCTAACATGCAATGCCCTTAAAACCTGTACCTTACTTCTATTTTATACACATTTTTTTCCTAAAAATAAGGAAAATTGATTTCTCATCTTCCAGGCTTCATTAATCTTTATTAATCATTGGATCATTGGTAAAAAAATAGTATTAGAAAACAGGTTAATCACCCTTAAGTTAGTGGTTTGTCAAGCTAAATGTGTTTGGCTTAGTGCAGACTGTAATTTAGCGAAGACATATATAAGCTGGTTTTAAGAATTAGCAGAGGTATCAGTAAGCTGTGACAGCACAGTATTTACCCTATTTCTCTGAGCTAAATTAACCTCTCTGTGGCCACATGCAAACATGTCTGTGCACTCCTCACACATGAGCTGTCTAGAGCTGGTGTATTGCTTCTCAATATTGATCTGCAGACATTCTTTCTTAAGTCTAGTTGGCACAGGACATTATCTCTTTTTAATATCCACTAGTTGGCCAGATTAAGGTCTTGCAGAGAAAAATAGCTTCCGATAGGTTAGTATACCATATAATGAAGCATATATGGACTATTTACTATTTCTGTAAGACTTTTGGGATCTGTAATGACACATCTTTCCTTTCCACCCTACAGAAAGTAACATTGAGTTCAGGATTTAGCTAAAGTTTAAAAGATGCTTCCTTGAGGCTGATTTCAGCTAGGTAAATTACATTAAAGGTGTGTTAGCCTGTGTCTATGCTGCAAAGTCCTCTTTCTAGGTGGAGGCTAGAGGGAGGCTGAGTGGTAAGGGCGGCTGATCCTTTCTAGACGTACCCTCAGGCTGGATACTCAGTAATGGATAATTTTTAAGTGAATGTGTTGTTTGAAGAGAGGCCAGATATGAGTATAATGACATTGGATACCCATATTATGCGATTTGCTTGAAATTAAACTCTCTGACATAGCTGGCAAGACAAAAGGAGACTTCTGCCCAATACCAGGGCATATAAATGCAACTTGAAAATAGCCATTACTGAAATAAAACCAGCACCTTTCAAAACCTGCCACGGTTTGCTCTGATTTTATCAGCATCCTTCTGTGCATAACATACACTTTACATATTACATATTACACTTCTTGGCTTTAATATAATCCATAAATCAGTAGGCTCAGCAGTACATCTTCCCTCAGGTTTTCATAAAGGTAAAGGGAAGGGACTATAACACAAATCCAGTTAAAAATGACTGGAATATCACCATTTTGTAACATGATTTACCTTTGAATGATCTTGCCTTTGTTTCTATTTCAATAACCAGAACCATTTGAAGATACCCTCAAGAACCAAACATCTGAGGCTGCATTGAGGAAATCCACCACAACGGGATGCACCAGTCCTCTTTTATCCAGACCAGCTGACTGGGCTGTAGCTGAAGAGCTGAGTACAGAGCCATGGTATCAAGGAGAGATGAGCAGGAAAGAAGCAGAACAGCTATTAAAGAAATGCGGTGACTTCCTTGTGAGGAAGAGTACCACAAATCCTGGCTCCTATGTGCTAACAGGCATGCACAACGGACAAGCCAAGCATCTTCTTTTGGTGGACCCAGAAGGAACTGTAAGCACTGACTCCTCACTAACACAGGAGGTTTCCGACTCTACACGATAGGTTATTCACAACTGATCATAAGTACACCCTCGTATCTTTAATATGTCCGCACATCTCTAATTGTCTCCCTGAAGTCCAGCAGAAGACCCACTGCATGATTTCTGCACATTGTAGGGAAGCTTAGGGACCTGATTCCCCAGCAAGGTCAAGCTTTAGCCACTGTGATACAGCCTTAGTCAAAAATGCAGCTAAGCCACTTCTTTAGCCTTCCTGCTGAGAAGCTGCTGGTGGCTGTGCAAGTTTGTCCAGCCTGCATGCTGTCTGTTTCCACATGACATCTTTGTCAACCAGGATACAGTCACGGCCCTCCATGTTTTCTTGTATGTAAGCCCAGGAGAGAACTGGGGTAAACATACTCCCTTAGCTGACAAAGGGTCGCTTCCAGCAGCAGGGTGGAGAGGGCAAGGGAGCTCCATTCTTCTGCAGCTGTCCTGTCCTGCTTCTGGGGAGACTTAGTCTCATCTGAGAGAATGAAAACATTGCCATACGTATTATTCTTGGCTCCTGGTAGCTAAGAGTGGGCAACTCCTTTTCTTCTGTAAAGGTCAACTTTAGATGACAAGCCCCAAAGTAAATGAGAAGGTCCTGTAAAGGAGTTGGCCTGTTGGCATCTGCTTCAGCTGAGAGACCTGTGGCAGATTTATGCCAGTCCTGCAGAGTCTGTGGTGAGGAATACCCATGGTACTTCTTGTAATTACATTTGCCACATGAGGCCAGTCAAAGAAGTTTTATGCTTTTTAGGTGCCAACTGCCTTGTTGTGGGTTTGACTGGGACATCAGCCTGGGGAACTGGCCCTATGCCTCTTGGGGGGCAGCCTCCTTCACTAAACTTTTGCCAGCAGTTTTGTGACTCCTGCATCAGGGCCTCCTAATTCTCCGTTCAACGTAAACCCACAAATAGCTGTTACAGGCTAGTGCAAGGAAAATGCTGCTGTGTCACAGGATGGACAGCGTTGGAAGGGACCTCTGGAGTTCATCTAGTCCAAATGTCTGCTAAGGCAGGTTCACCTAGAGCTGGTTGCACAGAATTGTGTCCAGGTACGTTTTGAATGTCTCCAGAGAAGGAGACTCCACAGCCTCTCTGGGCAGCCTGTGCCAGCGCTCTGCCACCCTCAAAGTATCTTATATTCCTCATAACACAGGTGGAACTGCCTATGTTGCAGTTTGTGCCCATTGCCCCTTGTCCTGTCGCTGGGCACTGCTGAAAAGAGCCTGGCCCTGTCCTCTTGACACTTGCCCTTTAGATATTTGTAGATATTGGTCACATCCCCTGTCAGTATTCTGTTCCCTAGACTACACAGGCCGAGCTCTCTCAGCCTTTCCTCATCAGGGAGATGCTCCAGTCCCCTCATCATCTTTGTAACCCTCCACTGGACCCTCTCCAGCAGTTCCCCATCTGGAACTGGGGAGGCCAGCACTGGACACAGCACTCCAGATGCAGCCTTACCAGGGCAGAGTAGAGGGGCAGGATCACCTCCCTCAACCTGCTGGCCACACTATTCCTAAAATGCACCCCGAGACTCCATTGTCCCTTTTGCCCACAAGAGCACACTGCTGGCTTATGGGCAACTTGTTGTCCACCAGAATTCCCAGGTCCTTTTCCACAGAACTGCTTTCCTGACTGGCCTGCAGTTCCCTGGGATGTCCTTCTTGCCCTGTTTGAAGACTGGAGTCACACTGGCTTTCCTCCAGTCCTCAGGAACCTCTCCATGACCTTGCAGAGATGATGGAGCGTGGCTTGGAAATAACATTTGCCAGCTCCCTCAGTGCTTGGGAGTGTTTCCTGTTGGGGCCCATGGATTTGTGGGTGTCAGGTTTGCCTAAATGATCTCTAACCCAATCCTCCTTGACCAAGGGGAAGTCTTCCTTTCTCCAGACTTCGCCTCTTGCCACCAGGGTCTGGGAAACCCAAGGGCTGGCCTTGGCAGTAAAGGCTGGACGAAAGCAGACATTCAATAACACCACTCTCTCTGTGTCCTTTGTCACCAGGGCACCCACCTCATTCAGCATGGGCCCACATTTTCCCCAGACATCCTTTTCCTGCTTGCAAGTACTTGATGTACTTGAATGAAGCCCTTGCTGTTGTCCTTGACATCCCTGGCCAGACTGAATTCCAAACAGACCTTAGCCTTTCTTCTCACCTGCCTGTATGTTCTGACAGTGTTCCCATATTCCTCCCAAGTGGCCTGTCCCTTTTTCCACATCCTGTAAATTTCCTTTCTCTGTTTGAGTTTTGCCAGAAGCTCCTTGCTCATCCACGCACATCTCCTGCCCCTTTTGCTTGATTTCTTGCTCACAGGGAGGCACCTGTCTTGAGCTTGCAGGAAGCGATGTTTGAATATTAGCCAGCTCTCCTGGATCCCCTACCTTCCAGAGCTCTAACCTATGGGATTCCTCCAAGTAGGTCCTCAAAGAGGCCAAAGTTAGCTTTCCTCAAGTCCCAGGGTTGCAATCCTACTTATTGCCGTGCTTCCTCCATGCAGGAATCTGAACTCCCACCACGTCATGGTTGCTGCAGCCAAGGCTGCCCTCAGCCTTCAGAGCCCCAACATCCCAGACCTTTCTTTGTGAGCCCAGGGTCCAGAAGTACACTTTGCCTTATTGGCTCCTCCACCACCTTTTGTCCAAAAGTTATCATCAATGCTCTTCAGGAACCTCCTGGACCACGTGAGCCTGGCTGTGTTGTCTTTCCAGCAGATGTGTGGGTCATTGAAGTCCCCCATGAGAACCGGGGCCTGTGATTGTGAGGCTACCTGCAGTTGTCTGTAGAAGGTCTTCTTGACTTCCTCTTCCTCCTCGGGTGGCCTATAGCAAACACCCACAAGAGTGTTCCCCGTGTTGGCCTGCTCCTTAATCTTTACCCACAAACTGTCATCTTGTTCTGCATGCACCCTTTGGGAGAGCTTGATACATTTGAGTTGTTCCCTCACACAAAGAGCAACTCCACCACCTCTCCTTGCTGGCATGTCTTTCCTAAGAAGTACACAGCCACCCATGACAGCATTCCAGTCATGCCAGCTATCCCACCATGTCCCTGTAATTGCAATGAGGTTTAGGTTAGCTCTGTGGTCTGTATGATTTGTGGGATCCTGACACAGGTCCTGAGCAGCCCTATTTACGACTTGTCAGAATGGAGAATCGTCAATAAAATGCCAGTTTGTGGCCAGCTGCAGCAGTGTGCCAGCAGCTTGCATTTTTTCCATGTGGCCTCTGTGTGATTATTTGTAAAAAAACAATCCACACAAAGGCTGCCTGAAAATTCATTTCACACACAAATTACTCAGTGAAGTGTTAGAGCTCTTAAGGGTGTGTTTTTAGAGCAGAGTTAACTGTCCAGTTGCTTCTGCTCTCATCCAGCTGACAAAACAAAAAAGGTCCCTAGTTCAGGTTAAGGGATGCTTAAAGTAGGGGACTGCAGGATTTTTGTTAGATTCAGAATTAGGGCTTGAACTCTGGTGGTTGCAGAGCATACTGCTTATGATGAGAAAAATCTCAGCTGAGTTGAATGGACTAAAAATGTGTTAATCTGAATATAGATAAAGAAAGTTACTGCTCTTTTAAAGATACTTTTTAATTTTGAAAATATATCTTTGAATAATTATGGAAAGCAATGTTTCAAAGCAGTGCATTTCAGCAAGCAGAGAGCAGAGTTGGTTTTCTTCAGTGATGGAGCTACACGTAGAATGAACACATAGCATCCTTTGCTGTTTTTTTGTTTTTGTTGTTCTTAGGGTTTTTTCACCCTGTGACATCCTGTACTAAGTTTCTAGCAGTTTTGCCAGAACTTGGTAAAAAGACTGAAAAATTGCAAACAAGGTGCCCACCACATCATAAGCTGACTTTGGAAAGTTTTAACAAAAGTTGTTCTCTCTTTCTGAGAAAAGTTCAAGGAAAATAGATGAAACACCTCACTTCAGAGCAGTGTTCACAAACCTTTGCCTGAAGCAGTGTAGAGCCATCCCAATACAAAGCTTTGCTGCAGCATGACATTTGCTGGAGAGGACCTCTGCTCTGCCTATGGACGCTGTAGGCCTAATTAATTTTAAACAAAGGAAGGCAATGTTTTGTGAAGATGTGGTTAAATAATTAATGATTGCTTTGTAATATAGATTAGCTTTTGGCCTGTCCTGATAAATTTGACTATTTGCCTTGCAATATCAATTTCCTTTTATCATGGGTGTAATAATTTAATAATTTACTTAGTAGGATGCTAGCGCACAGGGCTGGTAAGTGGGCTAGAAAAATGATGTTCCCTGCCCTGAAGTTTTCAAAGGCACAGGGAGGGGTGTACCATGCAGCATGGGGCAAACCCAAGCCAAGCACACATGGTAGCTGGATCGCTTTCAGGGAAGGGAATTTTCCAGCACCTGAAGAAGGTTTTTGTTACAGAAAGCACACAGCTGTTGAGGCTCACAGAGAAGACTTGTGTTCTGGCAGCTCTGGGGGGACAGCTCTTTCTAATGAAAAAGGTGAAAATGCCTTAAAAAAGCAGGTATTCTCTTGGAGAAAAAAATTTAATCTAAAAATCTGACTTAAAGTGAAACAAAATCTTGTACAGGAAGTTTTCAAGCAGGCCTATTCAGAAAGACTAATAGTAGCAGACTGGCCCATAGGTAGCATGCAAAATACCTGTTCAGTGGGAGTAGAGGGAGTAAGAGACAAAACAGAAGCAAAACTCCAGAAATGCCAAATTTCCACTGATACTGATGGGCGAGGAGTCAGTGTCTAAAACATGATTAATTGTGTCATTTTATTCTTAGAGAATTTTAGTATGAAGTTAAGGGGAAAAGTATTTTGCTTTTTAATCTATCTTCTTGCATCCTTTTTTTGAAGGTTCGTACAAAAGATCGTGTCTTTGACAGTATAAGTCATCTCATCAATCATCATCTTGAGAATAATTTGCCTATAGTTTCTTCTGGGAGTGAACTCTGCCTGCAGCAGCCTGCTGAGAGAAAACACTGACTACCGATGACTTCTAGTTTTTTGTAATTTGCAAGCTATAACTGGTAGAAATTGCAGATCTGAAAAAACATGTTCATTAACAAAAAATGCATATTCACATATATTTCAGAAGTATGTTTTCTGTAGGTTTAAGAAGCCCCATTTCACACGGTACACTTGAAAATTCTCAATGCTTTATGTCGACATGAAGTCCCAGCAGAAGGCTTTCTTAAAAAGTAATTTCAATAAAATTGTTCAGATTCTCTAATGTGAATATTGATAGTGTATATATTCACACACTATATAAAAATACAGTATCTATTTATATTTTTCAAGTCAGTCTGTTGTTGGTATGGAACTATCTTCTGTGCCATGTGTTTTTACCAGAAGAAAAATGCCAAATGTGATTGTTCAGATAAAAATAGAATTCAGCAGTCTCAATTGCTGGAGAAAATTAATATTGGGAATCTTATTTCTCATTTTACCTAAGAAGCACAACTATGGGGATTACAGGTGGATTATGCTAGTTGATCATGGAAGGAGTTTGAATTCAGCAACTAGTATTCCAACTCAAAAATTTAGCATAAAATGATTTTTTAAAGTGTTATTCAGTGTCACTGATATCAAAAGCATTTTATCTTTCTGATCTTGAATTCTTATAGGATGATATAACTCAAAATGTTTGTATCTTGCTTTAACAATGATTTGGTGTGATCTCGCTGTGTATTGAGATAGATGCATATGATTTTTCTAATGATAATATAACAATGTTCTGTAACTTTAGTTTATTAATTTGTGTGGTAAGACTATTTATAAGTAGTTCTCTGCTTATGGTTAAGATCTAGGTGTCCTTGACTACCGGTCTCCAATGAGTTGTTACATACTGATTAGGCGAGTTCAAATAACTTGTGTTTAATAGGCTTAATGCAAGATGTACGTGGGTGTTCAAAGACATATCTGAAAAGTCTTCTTATAAACAATGAAAACTTATCATGACTCAGTGGTCAGTTCTGCAAATGATGCCATTTGCATTTACCTACCAAAGCATAACTTCCCTTTGGGTTTCAGCCAGCGATAGATACTTCTGTATCAAATTGAAAAATGCACTACACTAAAGATGCGTTTCTGGCAGAAATGTCCTTGGCTTTTGGTACTGGGAAATGTTTTAAGGAAGGTTTGTACTATTCAAGCACTAGAAGAAGTTATTTTCCTATTATATGAAGCTTTTTGAGACCCAAATTCAGGCAAAGTTTGTGCCAGAGTAAGATTCAGCCTTCAGCGTTCCGAGGTCTTCTCTACCACCAGTATCTCAAATCAGATCTTCAGACTTGATTCACAAAGTCCAAGACTCAGCAGAATAAGTCTATTTAAGGACCTGCCTACCCTAAGTAATCAATACTTAAATCTAATTAAAATTAGATTTTGCTTTAAGAATTTGCTGGGCTTAAAAATTTCTCAGACTACAGCCAAGCTGACAGAAGGACTCACTTAGAATACATTCAGGTAGGTTCATGATATGAAAATTTGAAATATTTTTTCTTGTACCTTCTGCTTTGAAACATGGTGAAGTTACAACTTGGGAAGTTTGGATTTGGTTGATCTCAAGAATGAAAATTATGGAGGCACCTAAGACTAATTCTACGATCTGTGCAATAAAAATACACTTGATTCTGTAATCAAGACATTCAGAAGCCAAACAAAGACAGTAATGAACCAAATTCTTGTGACTGATTTTATTGCAGGTAGTTATTAGTTGATATTTCTAGGTCTGGGTAGGAGTTGTGAGCAAAGGAAAGTCATGAAATGCCGCATTACAACCCAAATTAGTATGGCACTGAGGTTAGTGGAATTTTTAAAATTTGGGTTTTCCTTTTACCAAGTTGGAATTTGCAAGGGGATGTGAGGACATCTTATACCCTAAAGCAGTATCCATCAGAATGTCTTTATTTAAGGTCATCCGTATCTCACCATATTCCAGTTTTAAGTTGCCACCTTTTTTGTTATGTATAACACTTGACATTCCATGCTCCCACCTCCCTATAGCTGTGTCCTTGAACGTGTGGTACCACTACCTATAAAAGAAAGCCTCTTGTACTTTGCATGCTGTATATCACTTCAGTGATATATGCCTGGAAAAATGTAACAAGAGATGGGTGTATTAATGAAGGCACTAAACATACACTAAAATAAGCATTTAAAATATTTTGCCATTGTCTTAGCTGTAGCTTTAGTAACTTAGCAGCTGCTTACCTGCATGATTTGGTAATTAAAGCAGGTGGCAAGGAGATACAAAATGAAAGAGCCTGACAGAACAATTAAATTCCAGAGATGACATTACACAGACTCCTCCTCTGGGAAAGTGTGGCTATTTTAAGCTGCTGTGTCAGCACAGTCAATTTGCCCTGCTAAGTATATCTGATGACACAAAGGTTACATGTAGCTTGATCACATGCAGTTTGGTCCTAGGTAGTGGTAGCATCTTTGGGCTGCAACAGTGCCCTGCTGCCGCAATGGGCCAGCAGATCCTGTCTGGCCAGGTGTGATGATCCAGAGGCTTTTCTAAGTCACTGGGAACCAAATGATCTCAAAGCTGCCCAGGAAAGAAGGTCACATGGGCCAATCAATGCTCCTTTTGCAGATCCTGCCATCACTTTTTGTCACTGTCACTTTGGTAGATTTGGCTTTCCCTTATATGAAAATGGTATAAAAACTGTATTGTCATCTGGATAGTAGTTCCAAACCTGCTGTCATTACAATCAAAGATGATTTTACACTGGTCTCAACAAGAGGTAATGGAGCCTGCTGAGAGAGGCAGGGATCATTTCTGTGAGAAGCCAACAATGCCAGCAATTTGAGATGTAGAAGTTATGAGATGGGCTCAAATGCTGTGTCATTCTGAAAACCAGACAGCTGACAGCATCATAATTTGAACCTTTTAATGTTTGCCTTTGGTTTTGAGTCCCCTCACCTTTTTTTTTTTTTATTGTCTTTTATGTAGTCCCTATCCATTCCCATCACTTATGCAAGGTGATAATTCCGTACCATGGCTTCAAGAACTGGGTTTTTACTGAAACTAATTTACTAGCTCTAGCAGAAATCACTGAGGTTAGACAACATTATGGTACCCTTTGATATTTTCCCAGGTGATAGCTATGAAATCAGAACTGAAACTCTGAATATCCTGCAAGACTGCCTACACTGATTCTGAATCCTGTCTGGGTTGTCAAGTGCTGGAACAGGCTTCCCAGGGAAGTGGTTGAGTCACCACCCCTGGAGGTATTTAAAAGATGTATAGATGTGGCACTTACAGACTTACCACTTACTTACTTAGTGGTGTACTTGGCAGTGTTGGGTTAATTATTGGACTCTATGATGTTAAAGGTCTTTTCTAACCATAATGAAGGTTATGATTCTATGGTGCTATGATTATCAAGTTTTGATTCTGGTTCTGTGGGAACTGTGTGAACTATGGGCAATGAAAGTGCATTTGATTACTTTAAACAAAGAACTTTCAAAAGTGAAGTAAATGCTTCTGATTCATTTTATTGCAAATCTAGAGTAATTATAATAGAATTTTCCAGTGAGGCTGGCAGTGATAGACTGAACATTGAGGTACAGTCATGTTCCCAAACTTTCAGTTATTTCAGATGCTTCAGAAGCAATGAAAACTCAAAGACAGAAAATGTACTTTGAAAACTGAATTATCTTTTGACTTCAGTGGGAGTTTGCTCAGAGTGAGGACTCCCAGGTTCTCTTCCCTAATGCAAGAAAAGGATATTTAGGTTGACCATGCTTTGGTGGAGACCACAGGACAAAATGCAGTTTCCATAGCTTACTGCCTGCCTCGTGCAGACACAATGAGGATAAAAGGTTATACAGTAGCTTACCTCCACTTCACATCCTACAGGTTTAGGGTTCACAGTTGGAGATAATGTCAGTTCTGCCAGAAACTTCTCTGCCGCATGTGTTCAGTAAAAGCTTGAACAAAGGACGTAGTCCTGGGACCAGGATCTGAGTGCAAAACGTTCACTGTCACCAGAAGAAAATGTTTACTAACAGTCTGGTAAATGTCACCTGCCAGCACTAAATTTTCTGTATCCTGGGTTGATTCTTTTTCTCCTCAGTCAAATAATATGCTCATGTTTCTTATCATTATGGTCCCCAGGCATCATGTTGTGCAGTAAGATGAGGAGACTTTTAAAAAAATTATACTACAGTGGGATTGCTGCTGGCACATCAAGTGCCAGATGCCAGCTACAATGTATTCATAGTAGAATTGATATATATTTAGATATTTGCAAGTAGCAAGTGTTCCATCTGGAAACTAGCAGAGTTTTGCAGCTTCCAGGAAATTTGCAGCTCTGAAGGGGAAATCTGGAACTTGTGGATGTTCTGGCAAAAGGTTACAAATCCTGTTTTCAAGCCTTGTTCTTAGCATCCAACCTCAATCTTAAATAAGTAAACCTATTTGCGTAAATGAAGTCTAAGCTGAAGTAACAGACACACTTCCCTTTTTATCTTCCAAGCATTTTCTGCATAAAATCCAAATTCAGATTTACCTTAGTGTACTGTCAAAATATGTTGATTTGCATGGTCTTTTTTCCCAGGTCTAGGGTTGCACCCCCCACAAATCTACGCTTGCTCAAAACTGTCAGGATATGGGCAAATTCCCACTAAAAGCTCTGTGCTCAGCTGTACTGACTGTACTCACTCATATGCAGTGTTGGTAGACTTTGGTTACATTGGGATTGGATTCAGCTGGAATGAGGGCAGGCCTGTGGAAAAGGTAACACGAACATACAATTTGCCTGCAGTTAGCCAGACGCTTGGATAGGGAGTGAAAAGCTGTCTGGGGAGAGAAAGCCCCAGGGATATGAAATACGAAGTGTGGGAACACAAGCCAATAGGCATATAAGCCACTCATGAAAACAGAGATCTGTCACCAAATTATCAGCATGCTAATTGGTTGATAGGGTTAAACCAGAACCTCTGGGGAGTGGAAATGCAAAATACTTGGGCAATGCCTGCTGCTCATCTCTTTTCAAGATATTTATATGCATAAACCCTGACCTGTTCCTCTGCATACTCCAATATAAGCACCTTGTATGGCTTCCACTGAGAAAAAGCAGGGCCTTTTTTTGTCTCACTTAGGGGGATAAGATTTCAGAGCTACGTATTTCTAGCAAAAGCAACATATAAAGACTGAACCTTGTCTGACAACAAGAACAGGCCATGGAAACTAAAGGAAGAAAGAAGCTAAAGCTGGACTCATTCTGCTACCCCACTTTGTGGGAGACAACACAGATCACTCAGAAAAGGAAGGTAGGATCAGGTTTTGAGATTAAGATGCAGATTTACATTTTATGTAGCTATCATGAAGGTCAAATAACATACATGTCAAAGGATTGCTTTTTCCAGCAGTCCTCCTTTTCATTTTGTGAGGCAAAACCCACCAAACACACCCAGGCACATATTCATTCAAAGTAAGTGAGATTTTTTATTAAGTGAAGAATGTAAAGATAATAATTGTTATATATTTGTGTCCTTTGTGGCTGGATTCATGTGATAACTGCTTCTCAGTGAAGTCCTGCAGAGTTAAACCTTCAAAAGCAGCCCATTTCTTCTTTTGAGGTAAATGTTTTTCTTTGCATTGTGCTGGCAGCAACAACAAAACAAAAAAGTGACTATTTGCTGTAAAAGGGAGTTTGACTGTGCAATTGTTATTTGTTTTTACTTTTGTTATTACTTTTAGAAACATTTTTAACTGAGAGTTGCAGGAAAAATAATGTATGTGGAAATATTGTGATCATTTATATTCCCAACCACTTTTGTGAATCTCAAGTTTTTGCCTGTCTGCTGATTGTGGTGTTCTGATTATAGAGGCAAATTTTGTCTCTAAGAAAGTCCTTGAGCAACAGCGTTTGGAATATAAGTGTCTTGCAACTGTTTTCTGATTATTCAGTTTGTATATGACTAACCAAAGTAATAAAATAATGAGCACTATATCAGATTGAAGTGCATGTAAAGTGGGCTTGACTCTGTTCCCTTATGCCCAGGTTTCCTAAAGGCCTAATTTGTGTTTTGCAGGTTTTTGTTTTTTTTTTTTATTTACCTGAAGGGATACCCATTTTGTAGCAGAATAAATTAAAATCTACAAGGTTTACCTGGATACTGAATACTAATAAGTCAATGAACTACTTATCTCAGTAGAAACAGGGATGAAAAACATCAGGGGACCACATTGCATGAGGAGTTTGACCTCGGTTACACTGACTTTACACCAGAGGAGCTGTGCTTACTTTGACAGAGGCAACACTAATTTCCACGAGTTCATTTTCATCAAATACCATTTCAACAAGGCAAGTAATTGCTCAAACAGACCCTCTTTCTGGGCCAGATGATGCCCTCACCTGAAAAGGTAGCATTCTTGCTTGGCATGCTGAATAGGGTGCCAAGGGTAGCCAAGGGTAGCCTGCTCCATTTTTTTTCCATGGGGAGTGACTGCCAAGGACAAGGTCCATGCAAGAGCAGCTATTTACTGTACTGTGGAGAGGAGAAAGGCTCTATGTCAGAAAGCAGCTTAGCTGGACTGATGTTCCCCAAATCCTCTTCCTCTAGTGCCCCCGTGTCTCCTTGCAAAGGCCCTTCCCTCTTATGTGCTTGGGGAACAGGTGAGCTGGGGGATGCCCTGGAAAGTTAGTTGCTCTTGGCTCTGAAGGCAGCATGGGCACCACCCTGGTTCTGCTTGCCTCTGCATGGTGCCTCCAGCGCACTTCGGGTGCCAGGAGGCCTCAGGGCTGCTGCAAGCCTCATGGCTCAACAGTGGCCAAGCAGAAGCCCCTGACCACTGCTGCCATGCCTGTCGCCCGTGAGTTTTGCCATAAGAAGGGAGCGTTCCCAGTGTTGGGGCAGCTGTGGGGTCCACAGCTCCCAGCAAAGTCAAGAGGGTGAGCTATGCCCTTGGTTGTGTTGGCAGGTTAGATGGCACCATGCGGGGCAGACACCAGCGCGTCTCCACTCAGCGGGGAGCCACTCAGCAGCAGCAGGCCGGCTGCTCTCAGGACCCCAGCTTTTTGGCTCCTGGAACCTTACGCACAGGTTTGTTTTCCATCTCCTTGTGACAGCAGTTGTAAATTACAAACCCTGCAGGCAGCGGGACACCCCAATTACAGCTGCTCCTTGTAAAATGTGCCTTTCCAAGGGAGCAGCCATGTGTGGTGCGGCTGGAGCAGACAGCTCTCTGAGCAGGTAAGCCAAGGGACCAAGTCTGCTCCTAGGAAGGCAAAAGCAAAGCCTTCCTCCAGCCCCAGGGACTGCAGAGGCAGAGCCCACCGCCTTCGGATGCAGCGCCTTCCCGCAAGTACTGCTTTCTGACAGGGCATCCAGAGTTCAAACGCATGTTTTCCATAGAAGGCCAAAACCGGTTTTGACAATACTTTTAAAAATGACTGCTACACAACAACTTTGGTTCAAAGGTTTGAGATTTATTTAAAAGTTTTCAAAATGTTTATAGTACCTAATGCGTTGAAAATACTCCGTAAGACTGTTGGCAATAAAAGACTCTTGGAAAGCATCTTGTGAAAGCTTTTTTTTTCTCCTCAGGTGGTTTGATATGCATTTCTTTTGTAACCCAGTGGCAAACTAAATATTCCAATTCACGAAACAAAATAAAAGAAATCTTATGTCTCCTTTGTAGCTTTTGCTCCATGTAAAACCATTTGGGAAAAGGAGACCTAATTCAGTTTCTTATATGCTCAAGTCAGCCTAGATGATAAAAAGCTTGGATTCTGAGATATATTTGAAAGAATTTTCTAGTATTTTAGGGTGAAAGAAGCTATTCTCTTTTTTCCACCTTCAAGGACAGGACATCTTCCTGGTTGTTTATCGTCTGCTACTGTTAAGCCCTGGCCTTGTCCTGCTTAAAAATTTTGCTCTAAAATCTTCCAGAATCTGTGCTTTACCTAATACGTCCCAGTGGGACGTACCTACTGAAGACTGTATCTGCAAGTTTTTTACTCTTCAGTCATAAGTACTTTGTAAATTTTATTATCAGTGTTATATGTGAAACCATGAATCTTAGGAACCTGCTTCAAGTACAGTAGGGTAGTGAACTAACAAAATATCCCCACATCTCCACAGTAAGAGAAAGAAATAAAAGCAGAGTGAAAGTTTTTTGCACTGACATGCAATCACATGGCCTCCAACAGTGGAGTTTCTTGCATTACTTGTACCTTGCATCAACTCTGACAACAGCTAAGGCTAGAATGCAGATGTTAAAACTCACTTTTATGTGCACGTTCTTGGACTTTGGCTATTCTTTTCACCTAAATAGTGAGAATCATGTAACATCCTTGACATGAGAGTTGGTGTGGGGTCAGTCACAACGTTTACTCAAACCATTGTGTTGCTAAGGCCTTAATGCTCTACAATAGCAAGGAATGCTGCCACGTGCCACCACCTTGTGAACTAACATTTAGACATATACAACTATTTCAGCTGGCAATTTTCAAAGACACAACATCAGGGGAGAACTTCCACACTGAAAATATAGCCAAATAGAACTGTAAGATCTAAACACCTAAGCAAGCCATGGCAATGCAATGTTACCAGTTCTATTTCTCACAACTCTACAGAGCTGCTGACCCAGCCTGTATCTGCAGTTATATCATGCTTAGCTTAATTTAGCTTTTGCTTCTTCTCTAAGTGCACTGCTTTTCAACATTTTTGGTAGAAATTATTTCATATTTACTACTCCTTTTCACAGTTATTTCATTCAAATAAAGTTTTTCTTTGTTACACTTTTCTAACAGCATAAAACATTCACAAGTAGACTGTTAACTTGTAAAAGATAATCACAATGAAAACCTCTACATTTTAAAGGCTTCTGCTACACAGATTACACAACTTACACACTGTACGTACTTGGGAAAAGTCTAATGCTGCTGCTTTAAATGATTAAGACCAGCGTAAAGCTAAGGATGAGCTCTTTCAGGTTGTGTATTTAGAAAGCCTCAACTACTTCTGATTGTGCGTAAGGCAAGGTGTGATTTGAGACATTAAACACAAACCTTTGAAAGAGCCCAATAACAAATTAGATGCTTACATTCTTACTGAAAGATGATGGGAACTAGTCTCAGAATTTCCCATCAACCTCCACTGAAACCTCCAGCCATAAAGTACTACTGATGGAAGTACCACGGGCCACTTCCATGGTGACTGGAAATCAGATGTTTATGAAGTCTTAACTGCTCTAAGTCTCATGGAATCCCTTTGACGCTGAACACCATCCTGTACTGAGGCTGGTAAGGCAGTCATGAAACATAAAGTTGTTTTCATACAGGTTTCTCTGGAACAGCCTCTCAAAAGAGTAAGTCTGGGGCTCCAGGTCTTCCAAACTAAATGGGCTTTCATTCCAGATCCAACACAGCAGTCAGGTATAATTGGAGATATGCCCTTCAGCATGATCCTGTTGTACTGCATCTTCCCTCCTGCATCTGCAAAAGTGCCTGGAGACGGTAGGAGTGTAGGGTCCCATTGCCAGAAAATGGGATCTTGTCCCACTGGCTGAACTTCTTCCCAGGGAGAATTTCTAACACCATCCCATGTTGTGGTAATGCCTGGAGAGAAAAGAAGAAACTCCACAGGGATCTGTTGTGGTTCACTGCTTTCTGAAATGATAACGTCTCTGTTTCAGAACTGAAGAATCTCAGCTTAGGTAGTGCATTCACAATGTACACAGATTTACATACTTTTGACATACATTTTTAAATACATTGGAAATAGTATGTAAAAATATATGCATTGAAACAGTACATACACTTGATACATCTGTATTGTTGGGTCACATTTTAACTACTTTAAATAGCGAACATATATAGCCTCTCTCAATGGTTACGTAACTACTGTTCATTTAAAATAAGTTGTGAAATGCCACAGTGACAACTGTCATGTTGTCTTTTACTAAACATGAAAAGTTTGAATAATAGTGGAAAAATAAAAATACTTCATTGATATGACATGTTAAATCTCCTGTCAGTTAAAAGCTACTACTTCATATATATATTCAAATATCCCCACTGAAACACATCTTTTTGTATTTTTTGTCACCTTACACTGTATACTGCAATACAATGTTTAGCATATTGTAAACTTTTACCAAATTACTTTTTAATAAGGAATTGTACAAATATACAACTATTTATACTACATATATATAAGGCCATTAACATAACAGCAAGATACATACAGAAAACTATAATCACCAACATAAGTAATGAGATTTTCTCCCAGTCAGCAATAATCAGGCTCATTTTCTGATTGTCAGCAGAGTTTAGTGAATGCTGAAGCTTCTAGCAGGTTTTATCGATGTCTTGCAAGATCAGGCAGCGCCAAATGCAGCCTCATCGTACAATGCCATCATGGTGCACAATGTCATGAGATGTGCATGGACTCTGTCCTGGCTGTTGGGTAGCATGAAAGGTTTTTTCTGATTCAGGTGCACTACTGAATGAACACCCAAAGCAAATGATTGTTGCTAAGTCAGTCCTCAAAGTTAAGTGGTTAGCATTTTCCCCTGCAACTTAAGTGCAAGAATACTTAAACTACACTTGTAGTTTAAATCTAAAAGCCACAGAAGAGTACTTGTCTCAAGAAGTCCTTTACTTACAGAAGTTTCCGTTGTGAAATGAAGATTCATTTTTCTCAGCAATATACAAGGGAACATGCATTGGTGGGAAATCTTCCTTTGGCTTGTGGGTATTGCTGCTGCTGGATTTACTTCGACTGTGATCTGGTGTGGGCTGAATAGGCAAAGATCTGTCCACACCGGATTTCACCAGGCAGCCACAAACCAGGCGAAAGAAAGCGCGACGCATTTCCTTACTGGCTAGAGTGTAGATGATGGGGTTCATTGCAGAATTGATGACTGCCAGAGCAATAAACCAGTTGGCTTTGTACAAGACAGAGCACTCCTTGACTCTGCAGGCCACATCGATGAGGAACAGGATGAACAGTGGAGACCAACAGGCAATGAAGACACTAACAACGATCACAACAGTCCTAAGGAGAGCCATGGACCGCTCTGAGTTATTGTGGTTAGTGACATTACGGCTGCTGGACTTTACCAGGATGTAGATACGGGCATAAAGGATGACAATGGCAACCAAAATGGCAATGAAGATACTAATGCAGAATGCAACATACTTCTTGGAGTACAGAGGCAAAATTGTCGAGCAATCTGCTAAGTTGTTTATACAGTTCCAGCCGAGGATGGGTAAGGCACCCAAGGAAATCGAAATAAGCCAGCATGTACCAATGAGAAGGAACACTCTGTATTTTTTATTGGCATCATAAGGCCTCATTTTAATCATGGTCAAATGCCGCTCAATAGCTATTGCCAGTAAGCTGAAAGTGGAAGCTCCCAGGGCAACAAACATGCTGCCTTCCCTAACGAACCAGATTGTGGAGGACAAGCTCAGAGTCTTCTTCCCAGACATAAGAATATTTACTTTGTAAACAATGCCAGCTAAAAGATCACAGAGAGCTAGATTGCCAATAAAAAAGTACATGCGGTTGTGAAATTTATTGTTTTTCCATATGGCAATCAACACCATCAAGTTTTCCAGGACTATGAAACTACATAGGATCAGAAATGCAATAGTGGGCAGGTCTATGTTATCCGTTGCCTTTTCCCTTAAAATAAGCTTTCCTGTGTAATTATAATGCAATACGATCAGAGAGTCCATCTCTTCATTTCCGTGAGGGCCGACAAGAGCATCAGGTGACATGGTAACTGCTGCCATCATTTGTTCGCTGATGCTTCTTTAGTACCACGAGAATTTAGTTCCGATAATTTTCCACAAGAGGGAGATCAAGCCACGTTCCTCCAAGCGCTCCTCTGGGCGGGCGGTGTGTATCCACAGCTCCGCACGCCATGCATATTAATTCAGGAGAGTGGCTCGCAAACCAGGCTCTGAAAATAAAATCAACAAATGCAACATAAATCTCACCGTCTTCCCATGTCACCCACGGCCCGCGCGGGTGCTCCAGCTGCCACACACGCCCAGGTGCCCAGAGGGATACTGGTGATGCCAGGGCACCAAGGCCTAGCATCGAGGAGGCTGCGGCTAAGCCGTCAGTCATGCTCTGCACAGATGCAGCCTCGTGCAGAAGTACAACGGCAATGCGGAGCACTGCTCATCGCTGTTTTGTGCTACAAAATTTCTATGCTGACCAACGCGCAGAGGAGTGGTGAGGATCAGCGTACAGCCCCTGCAAGCCCCAGTGTGCACAGCAGCCAGCTCACTCCTCAGAAAGACCTATGTGCATGTGGTGCTACCAAAAGACCATCCAACCATTGCTGCCTGAGCAGCAGCAGGGCAAACTCACTGCTTTCTACGCTTGTCTCTGTTTCCCGTGCTGACCTAAGGCAGCAAAGAAAGTTGGCATCAAGTCTTGATGCCACGGTGCATGTTACCAATGCCTGAAACAACTTCCCACCCTTAATGATACGAAATTACGCTATTTACGATTAAGGAAATGCTCTGAAGGCCAGTCACCCTAAAATCAATTCTACTTCCCATTCGAAGTAGTTGGATTTCTGCTACCCTTTTTTAAATAAACATAGCAAGTCACATCTTTCTAAGTACTGCTTTTCTTTATGGTTCACTTTATTTTTTTTTCTTTGCATATGTATATAAGGCATATTATATTAATATTGTTGGGCTTTTAAAAAATAAAAAATAGTTATACCAGCTTTAATTGTCCTCAATTTACTTCAGCTCTTCTTTAAGTTATGACTTAGACTAACTGCAATGTTTTCCCACAGATTTCAATAGGTTGCATTTTTGCAGCAGATCCTCCTAGATGTCTTTTTTCCATTGCCATACACAAACATTGGGAGAGATCTGCACAGCTTTGTAAGACTATCAGAAGACAAAAGAAGCACTTACTGTTTTACGAGAAAGGTTACAGTTTAGTTGCTGCATACTCCAATGAGAATCAGTGCTCTAGCCCCAATGTACTGAGGTTGAACTGGTAGCAAATATTTCAGCTTGGTGACCAAACCAGGATGGGAATGAGGAGAGAACTGGTTCCATCTGAACCAAATTTGTAATGATTTGATTTTTTTCTGGGAAAGGTAGGAAAGGAAAAAGTTGTGCTGGATGGGAAGACACTTTCTATTGCCTCAAAATTAAAGATCTTAGTTTAGAGAACTCTTTTAAGAGCTACAGCTCCTGACCTTACCATTTATTTACTGAAGGGTCACAAGCATTTCCCAAACACATGAAAGACACTTTCAAAGGATGGCTACCAAGGGAAGAGGGGATAGAGCTAGATAATCTTTAAGGTCCATTCCAACCAGGTCCATTCTATGATTCTATATACAGGTTTCTTAAGATCACAAAAACATACGAGCCACTGCTGTTCCAGCACTCTGGTTTGGGCACTTGAAAAGTGGGAGGTGTATTTTCAAGTGCCTTCTAGAAGAGAGGAGGAGCAAAGCAGATCCCAGATAATTGTAAAGGGATTTAAAGGATGACCCACACCCAATTTTCCCACCCTCCCTTTTCCTGGGTTCCATCCTTTGGAAAAGAAGTAATCCAACAAAAAGCCCACAGCGAATTGACTTTAATTCTTCGGTACATTCAGGATGTTTAAAAATTATTTGCTGAGAAAATAATTTACTATTTACCCAATTATCGCTGTTATTATAGTTATTGGTATTATTAGTATTTCCCCATTCTAGTTCTTGGGTCCAAACTACCCTGGTGAAGAGACCCGCTGGGAGAGAGGTATCATGCAAGAACCACAGTTGTTGCTTGGTGTCCTTGGTTTTTTTCACTCTGAAGATGACAGCAACCACCGCATTCATTTCCCAGGAGCAGAACTGGACCCTGGAGTTCTTGACCTCTTTTCTGAAGCATGGTAACAGTGAAGCTATTCAACAGAACAACTTCACCTCAGCTAAGGTTCAATCTAATTGTAATTCAGTTACAATCTGCACACTGTTATCACATAAACTATCACAGTCTTTTCATTGTATTGGCTTATAACAAAATGCCACTGTGTCTATATGAATTGCAAATGCTTTCCACTGTAAAATAAACAGTTACATTTGGCTAGAAAAGTATTTGTTAATGATAGCTCTACCAGCAATATTCACCAGGCTGATGGACGCCTGACAGAATCATATGCGTATCATTTAAGAGCATCATGTGCAACAAAATAAATGTTTCTGTAAGTCTTTTCCAAGCAAAATTATCATAGTGGTCTATCAAAGGACAAATACATTTCTTTCTGTGAAGAAAATTATATGCTAGATGTAGGGCTTTATCAGCCACAACTCGGCAGCTGTAAATTGTCATGCCTCTACTAAAGGTAATGATGCTACACCAGTTCCCCTGGCTGAAGGCATGGACAATGCACTCAATCAGCAGAAATCATACAGGGTCTCTTCCACTGTTTGTAATTATTTCTTCTCTAAAATCATTACACGAAACTTAAAATCACTAAAGGAAATCTTTGCCTCTGACAAGCTAGTGGCAAAGCAATGGAGGCTGTAACATTACTATTCGGTCAGGACTCTCAGGGAATGAGTATCATGCACAAGCCACGTGAAAGTTAATATAAATAATAATGCAATAAAATAAAATGTATTATCTTCTGGCAGCAACATTTTCAGGTAATATCTTTCAACCATACTCGTTTTTTGTCTTCTTCCTGCTTGGTAGCAAGTAACTCAAAGCACATTCATTTTTTAATGGTTGGCAAAATCAAAGTTGGTTGTGTATTGTAATAACAAGACAGTATCATAGACAGGTCCAGGATATCGCTATTGCTGCTTCCTGACAGTTCTAAAATTTACTTCTCTAAACATCTTTGTCCCAGTCACATACAGAGGACTAGCCGTGTGCTGTGAAGTATGTACCTGAGCTCAAAATATTAAAAAAAGGACCTGAAGAACCTGTCTTTGGTATGTTCTATGTTAAACATCGGGTTAGTTAGGTACTTCAACAACCACAGATCCTGATACCGCCAGAAATCAGTTTTATTCCCTCTTTTATTCCCTCTAAAGCAAACCAGAGGATCCCTACCATTGCACCACTAGAAAGATAAACCTACCAGCAGTGCAGGGGCAATCTGGCTATGTCTCCTCACAGATGTGATGGCCAGAACAGTATTTGCTAAGTTACTCAAAGGCAGGCAGTGGTACCATGTCAAGAGCCACAGTCATGTGGAGGAAAATTCAGCTGCCTCCTTCAGCTATTTGGCTGACCTCTGTCCTCCCTGTTTCCAGAATGGAGGAGGGGCAGTTGGGGTCAGCAGTGAGCACCACGATTTCCCCCTCCTGGGTGATCTCCCTGCTCACCACCATGCTTTGGGGTTTCCACAGCAGTTAGTGTGGTCTTCTGCAGAGGCCAACGATCCTAGTAGGGTTGAGCACACTCCCAGGCTGGAGCAGGGGCTCTCCACTGTGGCCCACATCCCTATGGTCTACCGGGGTCTGCATGGTCCCTGTGCCACATGTGCCATGAAAAGTACAATGCTGTGCGGCAGGCTACAACCCCTCAACCCGCTCTACGGCAAGTCACACCTCCACCGCTCTTTCCAGCCCCACCACACAGTCGTACAGGAAGAGAGTCAGAGCTGCACCTCTCACCAGCTCCCCACAGGTAAACCCCTTGGGTACGGCAGCTGGAGTCAACCTGCAATTTTCCTGTGGGAATGTGTAATTCCCAGTGCCAGGAGGCAGCAGGGAACTTGCGATAATGGGGATGCCAAAGCCCTTCAGCAACCATGCCCAGTACATCTCCGCTGTCTGCTCCCAGTGGGCACTCTGGTAAGAGTTCCATGGGGAGCTGAGGGCTTTTACTATCTCATCAGTCAATGAGTACTTCACAGCTAGAAGAACAAGAAATTTCTATTTTCAAAACAGTGAGTCAAACTGCTCTCAGCTTTCACGATCTCCTGAAGCCAAAGCAACAAGTGAGAATAAAGCACAAGTGAGAACGGGACTTGAACTTTCCACTACCTATTTTGCCTCCACAAGAACATATGATGCTATGCATTCAGTACACTCACTGTAACACAGCTGAAATTGTATTTTTCTGTCTCCCAAATGTCCATGAACAGACACGACCAAAAAGACTGGCCACCCCTTCACCACCACCACCACCACCACACATTGCAGTTCGCCCTTCTCTTCCACACACTGCCATACCCTTCCACCACCAATGACAATTTTAAAAACAGCAAAGGGAAAAGGCAAGAATGCGTATCTAAAGCTAAACTTTTGTGTATTTTATTTATTTGTTAAACCTTTCCAGGTGAAAAGTAAACACATAATTTATCAGGCACACCCTGGTAGTGTTAAATTTAAGAACAGAAAACGCTTTTGAGAACAGCAGCACATTTCAATACACGCTTCCACTCTGAAATTAAGCCGTGCTAGACGCAAACGAAGTTTAGACAACAAACATCTGCTGTAGAACAATGTCTTGGACAACTCAAAAAAACTGTAAAAATATTTTCTTTGAAGTGAATGTGCTGGCAGCTTACAGCCTCAGAAAAGCCTTTAATAAATGGCTATTTTTCTTGGCTTCCGGATTTTAAACATCATTTTGTATTTTGTAATTCCAAGTAGCGCACATGCTTATCTCACACAGGAGCTCCCGGCCGGTTTAACTCTCGCACGTTAAAGGCAGGCACGCACGTTCCCTCCTTCCCCCGCACCAGCTCCGGGCGCTCCCGACCTAAGAACCCCGCTCCAAACCCCAGAAATCCGCTCGCCGACCCGCACGACAGCAGCGACCTGAACCTCTGGCGGTGACAGACACTTGTCGAAGCTACCCAACGACACCCCCGACGTGTCGGCGGCGCGACAGTCCCACACGGGAGGCACGACTCAGCTCTGAGTCTCGAGATTTTTCCGCCGCCCGCCGCCGCTCCGTGCCCGCCACCGCGCTCCACGGGACACCCCGAAGGGACCGCCTGGAAGCGGCCACCCCTCCGGCACCCACCCTCGGTTTTACCCCGTCCAGCAGCGGGATCTCCTGCTCCTCGGGGCCTTCCCCCTCCCACGCCACCGCACGCTCGGCGGAGCGGGCGCGCTCCCCCAGCCCACCGCACGCCGAAAGGAGACGCGACGGCCCCGACGGGCGGGCAGCGGCGCGGGCAGGCACCGGCCTCGGGCAGCCCGCCGCCCGGCAGCGCGGAGAGCGGGCGAGGGGCAGGCAGGGCTGTCCCCGAGAGGCGAAGTACCTGCTGCGTCGCCGCCGCCTCCCCTCGGCGCTCTGCGGCCGCCGCATCGACCTCGCCAACTGCAGGGCGCTGCGCGGCGCCGCTCGGCCCCCGGGGCTGCGCTGGGCCGGGCCGGGCCGGGCGGGGCTGGGGTGCCCCGGTCCTGCCCCGCCGCCGCCGCTGCCCGCCGCCCCGCCCGGTCCCCCCGCCCGCCCCCCGGCGCTGCCCTGCCCCCACCCCGCCCCGCGCCGTCCCCGCGGCTCCTGCCTTCGGCGCGTGGCTCCGGCGGCGCCCGGCTCCCCGTGCCGGCTGCGCCCCCCGCGCCGGGCAGCCCCGCTGCACCCCGCCCCCTCCCCCGCCACGCACCCGTGCCCCGCGGCCGCGGGTGCAGCCTCCGGCAGCGGGTGAAGGGCCGGGCGCTGCGAGCGACCGGGGTGAAACGCGAGGCGGCAGAGCCCGCTGCCGGGTATTTGTAAGGTCCGTGAAAGCGCGAGGGGGAGGGAGGAACTTCTGGGTACTCCTCACTCAGCTCGAGCTGTTTGCGTGCTTGAGCGAAGTTTGGCGAAGTTTTGCGTCTGCTCGCCTGTTGTGTCGTGCCGCAACAATGTGAGCCTCAGAGAGCTGGGGGTGGGTGGCACGGGGTGAAGCATTCACTAACTCGGAGCAAAAGTACGCCTGGTTTGACCCAGAGCTGCCAGTTACAGCAGGCTCTTGGTAAGGCAGCTCTTGACAAAGTCATTGAACAAGAGCTACTCAAGGGCAGCGATCGGCATGCAGATTGCCTCGGTGATGAGAGCAGCACTTTGGAAAAGAAGTTGAAACCTGGATCCTGCAACCATCTAATTTAAACGTTCATGTGAGAGGCCTGTGGGTACAGCAGAGCTTTCTGTCAGAAGCAGATACGATGAGCTGGCAAACAGGAACACTACAACAACCTTGCTAAGCACAGGCAGGCGTGTAGGGTTGCTTTGTTGTCTCACTGCGATCAGTGTTTATCTTGGGAGCCTCCTGTCTGGAGCTGAGCATCATCACTGGCTGGGATGCATGCCACAGGCTTGGGTCGCTAGCACTGCTACTCCATAGGGAAGAAAAAAGTCCTGGAAGAAAGCAGAACTAGGCTTTTCATAGCCAGAAGTTTAAGCTGATGTAGCAGAACAGTGTGTTTCTGTGACTGCTTTTTATCTGCTGAAGATGAGTTATAAAAGTCTTCTGGTTTAGGACTGTCATAAGAAATATGGACTACAAAGGAAAAAATGCTGCTAAAATTGCTTCAGAGCTGATGGACCCAGTGGGTATGGCCCCACTTAGCTATGGGCAGGGCTATACTTATGCACATATTTACATGTGTAAAAGCTGCTGTCTTCTGTGGGGGGGGAGTGGAAACCTCCTTCCATGCCACATAAAAGCACACACAACTTTTTGGCGAAGGGCAGTCGGGACCTGTGAATTGGTGCTCTCCCATTGCGTAGAAAAGCCTTGTCCAAGAGCTTCCCGGCAAACCACCTCAGGAAGCTCTGTAGTCCTCATGGCACATACTTGCCACATACCATCAAGGCCCAGTTGTTGCAGAACAGATGTTTCAGTAAGCAGCCCCTGGCATGGCTCTGTGGTCTGCTATTAGTTTTTTCCCCACATTTCATTGTTTTTCCTTTACTACCCTTTGGCTGCTTGGAGAGGGGAGCCAGAAGAAACAGTAATTCTGATCAGACTGTCATAGGTGAGGGGACAAAATGCTGAAAGTTTTTTTTGGCAGTGGCGGCAGGTGATAAGCTGTGCCCTGCTGCCTGTGATGGTTTTGATTTGCCTTCCTTAGGTGGGTTTGCCATGACTCCATGGGAGCAGCTCACAGCAAAGCCCCACTGCAGTACAAGGAAATTACCTTCCTCTGCGGAGAGGTATGCATGGGAAGCGGTGTATCGGTGATGCAGACCAGATATTAATCTCTGACTGAGGCTGCTGATGGTGGTGTCTGACATGGTGGTGTTCAAAAGCCCTTCTGCTGCAAAGCACCTTGAGCAATGCAGCCCCACCAGTGAGCACATTGATCTCATGCCCCAGCTCTCCTGTCCATCATGGAAAACAGACCTCAGCCATGGTCGTGCTGGAGAGATGTCTGGCTCATCAGCAGGCAGCAGTTTCTTGCGACTGCCTCTTGGTCCCCGTGGTTGCAGTGGCTGCTGATACCATCAGAGGAGGCAGGTGGCAGGACACTGCAGTGCAAGCTGGAGAAGCCACCCAGGAGCAAAGTGTGGTAGAGGCCCTGTGCAGAGGCTGCTGGAGGTTTGCCTGGGGTGGCATCTCAGGCCAAAGCAGCTGTTGGCAAAAACTTTCGGGGAGCTCAGTCTGTTTGGCAATAGCTGATACAACCCTCTGGTTCATTTCCAAACATGCAACAGCCTGAGACACACATACCGTATTCAGCTTTCCACAAAGCTCTCAATGTTGTTGTAGTACTACTAAAAGAAATTATGATTTGTGGGGTAAAATGATTAATAACCAAGTAAAAGATAGAAAGTAAAGGCTAGGAACAAAGATCAATATTCATAGCAACAAGAGGTTAACAGCTCATTTTCCCGGGGATAAGGAGTCTGTTCTGCCCTGGAAATTCCTGAGTGAGTGGGCAAACAGGATGAATAATGGGAGAGCGGTATTTGCTGATGTCATTGGGGGTACTTGACAGTGAAACTAAAACCGAGAACAAGATGTTGCCAAGACCTGCAGGTCCTGAGTGACCTGCTGATAAAATGAAACATAGGAAAAACAACTCTAATGATACACGCACAAATTTATGTGGAATGTTACTGCTCAGAAGAGAGGTCTTTGTGGATAGTTCTTCAAAAACATTCAGCATTCATTAACTGTAAAAGGGAAACTGAATGCTAGGAATGATTAAGAATGAAATGAAGAACAACGAAATGGAAAACATTGTTAAGCCCTTCTGTGAGCTTTACAGCTTGAGTACCACTAGTGCCTCTGGTTGCTTCATCTCCTCATGAATGTGGTAAAATACAAAAAGGCACAAAAGGCAACGGAATGGTTATAAAAGTCATCCCTGCAGGGAAAATGCAAGTTGGCTAGGTCTGATCAGTGGTCTTAGGAAAGGGAAAAACATGACAAACCACGAAAGAATAGTTTAAAACAAAAGGACACAAATTCCCAACAATGTAGATTTGCAGGGTTGCTGCAGGAGTGAAAGGGAGAAAGTGGTTAAATGAACCACACAGAGTAAAGGCCGGTCAATGGGTGTTAAATACAATGAGAAGGGTGCAAAGGCTGGGGGACATAAGCAGGGGCTGTAGGTGTCCTGCATGCTTCTAGCTCTGAAGTTAGCATGGGCCAGATCCTGCCTGGGCTCTTTTCTCCTGTGTTGCAAAAAGGCATGGTCTTGACTAAAAGGACAAGCCATGGCACACGTAACAGCGTGACTATTGCCCACTTCTGCAGGTACTGAAAAAAAGGAGAGGTTTCTGCAGGGGGCTTAGGCTGGATATGGCAGAGGAAGAGACAGCAGAGCGACTCAAGAGAGAGGTGGCTCAGCAAACGCAATGGGCTCAGAAAATGGCCTCGCGAAGTTGTCTGGATGGTCCTGGGCCTCACAGCATGCTGCAACAGCCCATGGCTTTGACTGATTTTCTGTTGTGGGTATTACATGGAGAATAATGGATTTTAAAAAGTTTTTCTACTTCTGTGTGTGGTATTTTGTCCAATGAATACAGTGAAAGGTGGGTGCCATTGATATAAATGGGTTTTCAGCATGTGCTTAAAAGTTAAAAAAGTGGTTAAAGTTAACTCTGTTTAAAGATAGATAAAATATATAAATATCGAATAAAAGCTGAAGTTACCCTCAGATGAAAGATATTGTGGTTTCTGTACAGACAAAACAGATAATGTTTCAAGATTAATATTATCTTTCTTATGTAGTAGTTGGAATTAAGTCCTTGAAAAATCTTTTTCTGTTAAATGTTTAGGGCATGACAGAATTTTGGTAATTTCTGTCTATCAAGATTAAAAAATCATTCATGGAATGTTTTATTAAGGCCTTAGTTATAACTTCTTCATACTGACATTCATCCAATGCTTTACAGGTCTGTTGTTCCTGGAGTTCCTGAAGGAATACTCTATCATTTAGAAAATCAGTCATTTATTTTTGACTGTCTTGGTATGTAAACAAAACACCAGCAGAGCAATGTTGTAGTTACTATTCAAAACAGTATATTTATCTGATTGTACTTTAGCATATTTTAGCTCTTTATTTTCTACTGCTGCTGAGCAATCTTTTTTCATTTTAACAAGATTTATACGTTATTATATCTAGGGATGAAGTGCTGCAACATATTTTTATTTTTAACACCATTTCTATTCTTATTTCTGTGCCTCTAGCTCAATTTTAAGCCAATATTGAATGCAATATTGTTTAATTTAGGCATGATTAAAACAGAAAAAGATTAATAAATATTTTGATTTAATGTTAAAAAAATACCCACCAAAAACTAAAACAAAGAAAAAATTTCTTTGGAGCGCTGTTGAAACATAATCTGCAGTGATCAAAATACATTTTTTGACTACATTAAAGAAGTTATCTGTCGATCACTGTTAAGTATAAGCAGATAACATTTTGGAAACTTCAAAAATTATGACTTTTTTTCACATCTTCATGTACTTATAAGTCGTGGCTATGTATTCGTTCAATTCTATTGTCTTTCTCTATTTGTTTTAAAGATGTGTGTTCTCCTTTCTTTAGCAGCAGTAAAGCTGGCAAACTAACTCTGTAAATCCAGCACAGGAATGATTGAGGCCAGGATCTTGCCTGTCCTGTTACCTCAACATTTCTAACATTTTATCCGTGTTATTTCAGTCACAGCATCTCATAATGTGTTTGAATTTATATATTAAAATCTGGTATATTAGGAAAATAATATTCTGATTCAAAGTATGTTTAAATATTGCTATTGCTTTAATACGATGTTTTGGAGTTTGTCTTAGTAATGATCCATAAACACAGCAACTAAACACATACGCCTCTTACATTCACACCTACATTCTGCTCCCTCATATCATTATTTGGGATGATTAAAGTGGAGAGAATTTGACTTTTTACAAGCTAAATACAAGCTCATATGAAGGCTGTATCTTTGGACATCTTTTTTTCTGTAACTGTAATGGCATTTTTGGAAGTACAGTCTTGTACAGATCATGTATAAATACAATATATGCCCATAGGACATGTTTCAGCTGCATGTTGTGTATTAACTACAGGGATCATGTGCTTAGCTAAGCTGAACTCTGTCTGCTGCTTCTGCAAGTGACACCTTCCTCTAGGCATAACAAGGCAGATGCTCAGAGCATGGCCAGATATGTGTTGTCAGTATTACGTTAAGACAGTCTCAGCTTAATGTACAGTGCTGTGCAGATTTCCTATGTTAAAAGATAGTTGTTACCACAGCACTTCCAGCCAGACATGATGTAAAAAGTGAAATGCAGAGAAAGAAGAAGGGGAAATGAGCTCAGTAAAACAGCTCCTTGGGTTTCCCCATCTGCATCCTGCTGCTCAACACTCCAGAGATAAAGACTATACTCTACAACACTGTCTGAAGGATTGTCCCTCCTTTCTTTTCTGCACATTACTCCCACCCTTCCCTGGTAGCTGTGGTCCCCTGTTGTGCACTGAGCCCCAGAGCACCAAGGGGAGACCCTCGGGGTGACTGAGCCGCTCTCATGAATACCACCACTGCAGCATCGCCCACCACCCACAGCTCCTGCAGAGCTCCTGCTCCCCAGGCTGCACCCATGGGACCCTGGCCCAGCCACAGATATTTCTGCACCTCCCAAAAGGTGGGCAGAGCACAGCTGAGGCATGGTGCCCACTGCCAAATCTGTGGGCACAGTAGCATGCACACCATCCCTGAAGGAGTGCTGTGCCTCTCTAATGCAGTATTATGTGATGGGAATGTAAACGTGCCCTTTGAGGCAGATTGCCACATTTTATCTGTCTTTTAGTATGTGTGTATGGTTACAGAGGGATATATTTTTCTGTGGAAACCAGTAGAGGTGGCTGAAAAAATGAAAAAACTCAACTCTCAGCAAAGATGGTAAAAAGTAGGGTTTATTTTGAAGAGAAAAAGAACTAAAACTGAAGTGACCTGATTGAACTCCTTCTAAACTAGCCAAGGACTATTGTATGATTAAAAATTAAAATAAATTTCATTTTTTTGTGTGGATTGTGCAGTACCAGATTTTAATTAATAGGGAATGTAAGCAAGCAGAGGCTAAGCAGGTGCTATCCAATGAAGATGGAGATGCATACATGGGTGGTTTCATTGCTAGGCAAGGGTCTTGGTTCAAGTAGCAGTCACATTTGCAAATGAAGATGGCACATCCACAGAATACAGAATTAACATGTTCAAACTTTTTGGATAGCTTCAGTATTCAGAACAGTAGAGTAACAAAGGGCCATTTTGAAGCAGCAGGAGATGGGGTTTACTTATTATTTTTGCAAGAATTTTAGCCAGTGGAAAAGAAGTTTTTTCCATTTGAGATGTGGTCAAGAACTGAGCCAAAGCAGCAAACCTGAATCTCTGGATTTCAGACTGAAAGCTTTCCAAAATGCTAACAAAGTGTCAGCCAAGACCCTGATACTGGTGGTAAAAAGTCTTCAGAGCAAGTGGGGCAGTTTTAATTTCAATTGGATTCCCCCACAATTCAGTGCATTTGAAGCACAGTTAAAGAAAGTTTTCTTCCACTGAAGCAAAACACAGAGCTAGTTCCCCGGCTGCCATCTGCCATCATGTACCATGGCAGGCTTTGTTCACTGAAGCATCTCTGCTTTGCATCAGGAAAGGATGCAACTGTTTAGATTAGAAGTCTTGAAGGCCTGGGGCAAGCAAAAAAAAAAAAAAAACCAGAAAAAAAATGAATTCTGCAGTGGTTGGGTTCTTGGGACATCTTGCTGAAAATGTACCTCTTTGGGGACAGCAAAGAAGCACAAAGCAAGAACGTTTTCCCCTGAGTTCATATTGATATAATGATAATAATATTTTTGCAATGCTGGAAGAATGGACTTTTCAATGTGATGTTTTATATGCGGTATTTAACTGTCCAGGGCACTGACTTTCTAACCCTGCTGAATTAAGCTGAACCTATTGCTGCCCACAGTTGCCTTACCAACCATTTTGCTGGACGTAGTTACCTCCTCCATAAAGACAGTCTACAGCTTCGCCTGTTGCTTTAAACCATCAGTGACCATGCCTGTGCTGTGGAGTGCCATGTGTATAGCATGAGTTTTGCATCAACCCTGCTGTCTCTTTTGCAAGGGGCTACAAGAGCTGTTCAAGCAGGTATGGTCAAGCTGTGATGATAAAATCTTTAATGCCTGGGAGCCTGGAGAGGGGATGCCCTGCTGGGGACCAACCCATGCAGCCAGGCCCTCACCCACAGGTCTGAGCAGGGCTGGTCACAGGGCCATGGCCATCCTGGGCATGGCCAGGGGACAGCAGAGAATGGGGCTGGAGATAAGCCACTGCAGTGATTAGTGCCTCTAGGTCCCTGATATTAAACCACCTCTGCTGAGGCTGTGAAGGGTCATGAGTCAGAGCTCTGTGGTATGCCATGCTTTAAAACAACCTGGTTGTGTCCCATGTCAAGTTTATTCAGTTAATGAGTGACCTTTCTGCTCATTCAGTTCCCTTTAATTTTAGTCTCCAAATTCTTCCAAAGCTTATTCTGGAAAATGCAATCCAAGTTTTGTTCTGAGGCTCAGCAGCAGCATGCAGGAACGGTGTGGCCAGTTACATACATCCCGGCTACCACCAGCTGGGACAAGTCATTGCTGATGAGGCATGTCAAGAGCTAAGAAGGAAGCTTGTAGCAGTACATCCGGAATTCAGCTGTGGAAACCTAACACCTCTTCCCTTAACAGCACAAATGAATAGACACCCTGGCTAGACCTAAGCTCTCCAGGTAACAATGAGTTGGAAAGAAAGAGGCTGTTAAGGTTCTCCATGTCTGCAGAACATTGTAGCATACCTGCAAGTGTGGGCAGCCTGGATGAAGGGTACCTACACCTCCACTGTTTGGGAAGATCAGAACCCCCTAGGAAACATGAGCTCCCTCATAAACCAGTTTCCCTGTTCCACAGTGGCCACAGAACATGGCCGTAGGGGGAGAGCACTTCAGACAGAGGTCAGTATCGGTGTTAGTAGCATGCTAGGCTAAAATCTGTACCTAGGCTACAATCTGTACCCAGACTTACATCTAAACAGGCTGAGTGTAAGGCCAATCTAGGCACTGAAATGCTAGCTGTCTTTGCCATGAGCAATTTATATGTGGAGAATGATTATAAGTAAGGGAAAGAGGACTGGAAGAGGGAAGGAGAAGAAATAACATATTTTAAAAGAGATAATGCACCTGGTTTTAAAAGCCATTGAGAAATTCTGATTCCTACCAGGGCTAATAGAAGTTGAGAGGGCTCAGAAATGTTAGAAAGTCAGTCATATGTATTGACTTTTTATTAATGACTCAACATGAGGATTTGGAAAAGTATAAAACAAGCACTGGTAAGAAAAGAACCCTTGACCCCTCACAGCAGCCTCTTAATGATCTCATGTCCTGCTGCCTTCGACATCTGTTTCCCCTTATACAGGAGATGAATTCCTCCCATACCACATAGCATTCTTAAGAAGTAGTATTACTTGCTGAAACAAGAAGTTCCCCAGAAGCACTATGTGCCCTTTCTGTGAATTAGACTTTAAGAGCTTCTTAGGAGCTAATGGGTGGTATGTTTGTTGCTGTTTCGTGGAACATGATGGTTGAAGTGTCACATTAAGGATCTGCATAAACATTGCCCAGATTACAATACAGCCTGCAGGCCAGACTGAGGATCACTTGTTCCATGTGGATGGAGTGGGATTGCTGACGGAAAAAGACCCGAAGGTGAGTGAGGCTGCCCAGTCCCTTCACACATATCCACATGATGCAACACCCGCCCATAAAGTAGTGGTAAGTTGTTTTAAAGTTTTGAATGTGTTTTTCATTGTTCCTCTTGGGTCCATCTGTGCAGTGTGAGGCAGTACTGTGGGGTAACAGCCACACTGGCTGGATTGGAAACTGGCAGCCTTATTGCTACTCTGGCATGGGACACGCATAGGTAACAAACTCTGCTTAAGCCATTCATATTCTTAGTGACATTCTACCACCTTTTCTGTCTTGTCTATCACATTCTTAGGGTCATGACTCAGGGTCAGGTCCTTACTGCATACTACACACTTAAAGTGTTGTTTGGTTTTTTTTTTTAATATGAAGCCATTTTCTGGGTCTGCTATATCAGTTTACCCATACTTGCAATCACCACATGCCATAAATGTTTTCTGTCCTTTTTGCCAGGAGGACCTTAGTAAATTTACTGCCTGGGCTCTGTTAGCAGAGATCTTTGTCACTAACCTGTGGTTAGATCTGTTGGCCACCTCATATTATTTCACGTATGACTTACTAATTAATGCAAATAGGATGAAATATTTGCCTTTTTTTTAGGCAACAGAAAGATTACCATTTATATTAATGGTCCTTCTATTATTCCTGTTTCTTAAGGCTCCTCTCTACCCACAGCTTCTCCTTTCTGTTCTCTCTTACACTTCAGCTTCTCATATGCCTTACCTTTCTCAGTAACTCAGGTCCTTCAGACACTGAATCTTCTTTTCCTATGTCATTTCCTATATTAATTATTCCTATATTTCTACATATTCCCATAACTCTACTTTCTTCTCCTGGACTTGAAACGTCTGACAGGGATCTGCTTTTGCTGGTATTCAAACTTTCCACACCTTCTGCCTACTTCTTTCATTTCTTTTAGCTGTTCATTGCTACTGTTTTAAAAAGTCTTCCAAGAATCACTGGGACAGCAATATCTCAAGCACCAGTGTTACCAAAAGTTAACAGCTTGTCAGTTTTAGTGCTACAGCTCATAAACTCCCAGGTGTCTGCTGGAGAGGGAACGGCTTACCTAAGTGTGGTGGTATCTATCAAATCTTGTCTCCTGGGTCTCTGGCAGTGCTGAAGGTAAATGGATGCAGAACTAGATGTAGCTCATGGGTCAGCTGATGTGTGAGGTGGTGGATACATATCACCTGAGGATAATCTTTACTCATAATAATTTCTCTCACCTCTAGAGGAAAGCAGCAATGTATGTCTCTAGGGCATGTTATTTTCTGGGATGCATTTGGAATAGTGTTATTTATGCCTCACCCGTTGGCAAGCCTGAGAATAAAAGGCATAATCAAAGCCTTATTTAGCTTAAATACAGAGCTCTGTGGTTCTGGAACAGCAAATCCTTCATTTGCATCTCTGCTGACTGTCATGTATAGAGTGTGGACACAGAATCGTTAAAACTGGCATCCTTCCCGTCTTTACTGGGTAGCTGTATGCACCGGGGAGGGTTGTGACAAGGGGAGGTAAACACCCTCACTGGCATCAGGACCATCACTGCTATTATGCTGTAAGTTGCTGCAATACATTAGTGTAAAAGATGCAAGTATATATCTCAGCATCCATGACTTTCTGCTCCACACAATTTCAGATCTTCATCTAGTTTAGAACCCCCTCCACCCACCCCGCTGGCATAGGAAAGGGAATGAGCCCCAAGGTGGGAACCCCTTGCACATTTGCACCGCAGTCCCAAGCAGCTGAAAGCCTCAGGAGCTCAGGCTAGCTGTCAGGGAGGTCCAGAAAGCAGAATCCATAGCTCAGCATGAGATTCAGTTTAAAATCTGTCATATTTCTCTGTGTTGTCTTCAATGTTCTTTCAGCTTTTCCTGAAGTTGTGTAAAGGCTTGTGAATCTTGCTGATACTGGCATGTCTTCCAGAGGAAAGTCTTTTAAAGAAAATGACCTAAGTTATAAGTAGGAGAGCATTTTACATGATGTGATAAAGGTAGAATAAACTGTTCAAATCTCATTCTGAGAGCTGTTTGATGTTTGTGGTATTTATTTTTTGGGAAGTCCAGAGAAACTTTTACAAGCATCTGTCATTATTCTATTTAATTTAAAAAAATCAGTTGCTGCATCGATTTTTTTACTACTATTTCACTTTTCTGTGTATCTTTATATTATATTATTCATTTCAATGGCTAATGGATAAGCCACCGTTGCAAAAATATGGAGGGGCTTGATGTTACAGTACTCCCAAGAGCTGTGGGACCTAGATCAGCACAAAGTAGTAGTCAAAGACCAGTGTGTTTAGGAGTGGATGTCTTCACATGAAGAGGGCATTGAGGTTGTGCGCATTTCAAAAATGTGCAGCTACTAGCTTATCAGGGGATATGCATTGTGATATTTTGTCAAACAGCAACATAGTCTTTCAGAGTACAAATGCACCTGCACCAGACGTAAGGAGATAAAGCAGTAAAATCTGTAACTGTAATCTGTTCTCATGTAAAGGACCTCGCCACTGTTAATTCCGATGGAAACTGTTACATGCACATGTGTACTCACACTGGGTGTAGGGGACAGTAGCCATGAGGCCAGCCCTTGTGTACAGATATAGTTGTGTCTATACCAGTTACCCTTTCTCTGTAAATGCTGGTTTATATTCATTCTTCTTCCTATGGGTCATTGCCTCATGCTGCCTCCAGACACAGTTGTCCTTGTTCTGGAAGACAAAGGAATAACACATATTAGTGGCTGTGGTGGAAAATAATTCCTGCATTCCTTCTTATCTGCAGACTTTGGAGATTTGTTTAAGAAATTAGTCCTGTCAATTTTGCACATTTAAATCAATGTGAAATTTTCGCTTAGTTTCCTCACTCACTTTCTGGAAACAGAAAATGAAGCATTCTTATTCTCAGCTATTAATTTGATTATAGTCCAGAAATGATGGGCCATGCATACCTGCTCTGAAGTGATTTACAGTGCATCAAAACTTCACCCTGAAGACACAGGTGATAGACATTTTCCTGTCTACCGGGGTCCACACTCTCTGGCTTCAGCTCCTAACTCTTTGAAGCCTATTTACGCATTAAAAACTGAAATCTTGCCCGTGGCATCATCCTGCTTACCCTGTGAATCATGAGTTTTGAAGGGCAGGACAAGATACAGGAAAGACTGAAATAAAGATCTGATACTCTTTGTGACACCTTCCTTCAACACATAGCAGATTTCCAAGGACTCTGGGCAAGGAGAAATACTGTTGAAAGAATGTTTCCTCTTAAGAAACCTCACCTGTAATATATGCATGCAACAATTTATAGGTGAGCTTTCGAAACAAAATCTGTGTTATTTTGACTGCTGTTTGATGATTTCAAAATCCGCTTTGTGGCCATATTTTCACAAGTGTTGATTTTGTAGTCGAAGTGAAAATAGCCACATTGTTTAATTTCTGTGTGTGCATCTCACACCTTCTGCATTCTTCTCTTATATTACATTCCCTGTAGTTAGTCAGTGCATTGTCTTCAGAAGAGTCTTAAGGCACCAATTGTTTTTGTGTCACTTAAGAGCAGTTTCTTAAGATCTCCATAAACAGAAGTTTTTAATGTGATTTTTTTTTTTTTTTAAGTTCCAGGCAGAGCTTCAACTGTATCTCTGCAGAAATTTGTTCATTTGAACGGGTTTACATGAATTTTTTCCAGCTATTTAAAGAGAAGAGAAGAAAAAGCATAGTACTTGTTATGGAGTTGAACCTGACAGACCTTGTGCCTCTTGCTCTCAGAAGTTCAGCATATTCCTGCAGTCCCTAAGAGGTGTGCATATGACAAGAAGGTGGACTATAGTAACAGGTATCAGAAGTGTATGAGGTGAGGCAGCTACCTGCCCCTGTAAGCTGGGAAGAGTCTCATGACTTTATTTTGGAGGATTTTTGTCATCTGTATTTGATGTCTTGTACTAACTAATGGTCATGCTGACAGTGCTTGATGTTTTTACAGGCTTTTTTTTTTGTGAGTTTTCTGTTGAACCTTGGTTCTGGTCCTATCAGTTAATGTCCTGTGATGTATGGCCAGCTTAAAATAGTGTGGCTTAAAATAGTTTGTTTGATATGAATTCTTCCTGTTACAAGAGTGGAGAATTAGGCATGATTCCCTAGCACAGAAGAAGGAACGACACAGTGTCTTAAAAGTTGCTGTTGAATGTGGCATGATTCCAGGTATAACCATGTGGCCACTGGTTAGACATAACAGAGTTGAGAAACAGTGAAGAGGTCCCCACTCAGAAAACGAGGACCAGGGTATCTGGGTAGACTGGATCCATTTTAAAGAGGGGGAAGGGAAGTGATGACCCACTCAGCTGTATATTTATAGCTCTCATGAATAATCACAGGATGCAGGGGGAAGCATATCTCAAGAGATCACCCACAAAAAGAGTGAATTAATAACAGAACTACTATAAATATGCACGGGTTGGATAACTTGGGTGAGAGTGGCTGCTTTAATGGATGGACTGTGACAGAACTGCAGGAGAGAGATGTATGCATGAGGGCATGTGTGGCAAAGCAACAGAAATTTTCAGGAGCTTATTGTCTCTCTCTTAGAGACAAAGCCAAGAAAGAGTTATTAGTAGGAAAGGTCTCATGAAGGGTGTTCGTTCTTTCCACCCTTTTCTGTAGCATACACTATTAACTCTTGTGTTCTGCTCTTCAAGTTCTCTGTTGCTCATCCTTTCCACTGTCTGTGGAGTGAGTATCTTCTTCATCATGGTCATTCATTAGTCTCTTCACGTCTTTCATTAAGAAGGCCGTGCAAAGGGAAATGGATCCTTTCAGGATCCTTCAGGACCAATGTGATGAGTGACATGGAAATGGAGGTTGGAACCAAAGGCACAATTCTCTCAAGTTGCTCCTGGAGTGGCTGCACTTTCTGAAGAAATGCTTCTGTGCTTGTCTGAAAGGAAATGGCATCTGGGACAGGATGAAACCAAAAACTTGACACAGTGAGCAGGAGCTGGTCACTTTCTGGATGTCAAAGGCTGCTTTATTGATGATGCAGAGCTGCTCCCAGTGCTGCCCCAGTGGACACCTTTACAGGAGCCCAGCTTGGTGTGAAGAAAAGTGTCATCATCATATGGAAATTTACCATCTCTGGTTATAATTAATCAGTTGCCAACTGGTTTGGTGTGAGCAGTCAATATTGTGGCCCTGTGGGACTAGGTGTATGCACTGCTATTGTCATGTATAATAAGACTAACATTTCATCCTGGACCTTAACAGGTTTTCACAGTGGGAATTGCTGAGTAATATCAGGACCATTGATAAAAAAGTGGCTATTCTTTGCTGAGAAGCATTTGTTTATGTACAGAAAAAGTTATTACCTCTCCCTGTTTAGAAGTCTGTTTGATTGCTGTGGAAGTTTTTATGTAGGGCATCCTAAAAGGTCTGTGATATCAAGAACTTTAAATGGTCTGAACTGATTTTTGTGATTACAAGTGGAAGATTTGTGCTTAGAAACAGCTATGGCATTGAGATTCTTCCATGCATTCTGGGGCAGTGGATTTATATTTCATTTCTGCAGCTTAGGAATCTTTTTGCTGGGTGTTTGAGTGGGAGAAAGGAGTTGGTAATTCCCATCTGAGCAGCTGCAGGAAGAAATGCACATTTGAGAGATGGACAGATGTCACTGCTAGGATTCTGTGCTGTTCAGAAATATCTGCCTGCTAGAAGTGCTGCTTGCTATAGTTCACAACACACATTTTTTTACAGAGAACACTTCAGACTGACCAGGCAACAAAGTGTAAATCAGGGTCAACTCTAAAGTTTGTTTCAATTACTGCTTGTCTACAGTGAATCAAGGGTAGTTCCTGTTTAATTGTTAATCTGAGGGCAAAATTAGCTGAGAATATTTTACAAACTGGTGTTTTATTCACTCAAAGTATTTTGTAAATTGTGTTGAACAGTTGAAAGGTGCCAAGGTGTTTCTAGTTGTGGAATATTTTATTTTCTCTTTGTGATTTCCTATATGACCATTAGGTCCCTATTGTGTCTAAAATAAAAGCACAGGCAGTTCAACTGAGCCGTTTTAGTTTTATTTAGAAAAAATGACTAACATATTAGCATGCAAGTTGGTTGAGGTGGTATGACGGAAGGTTTCACTATGATGTGATGAAAAAAATTTATATACCTTAGCTCTCATAATGCAGCTTTTGAACAAAATACATCAGACCACCACCATCAAGGGTGAACATCTAATGTGTTTTTGACAGTTACAAGAAATGCTGTAAAAATAACTAGGATTAAGCATAGCACAGTTGCTGGCCTGCTGCAGTGCCTGTGCACACTGCCTCAGGAAAGGGAAGATTTTTGCTTCTTGTGTCCATTGCACCCCACTGGGATTGTGGAGAGGAAGTGTTAAAGGATAACCCTGACTTTTTGGGGTGGAATAACACAGTGGCAACATAGCTGGGGCACCTTACCTGGCCACCCTGGGAGAACACAGCCAGGACTGGCTCTGAAGGGGCTGCCAGCCCAGCCCTCCGCACCTCCTTCACAGGGAGAGCCAGAGGCGCCTTCAGACGCAGTCCAACAGGTATCAAATCTGACAGCATAACCCTGTGTAAAGGGTGTGATAGGCAAAGAGCAATCAGCCGAGCAAATATGTGTTAAGGCTTGCTTTCAAGGTCTCTTCTTTGTACTAATCTCCCTTCTGGGTACAGCTACCACTCACCAAAGGCAGCTGGGAAGCCTCTGTGGGTGTACAGTAATACCGCTTTGCTCATTGCTGTGATCCTTGGCACAGGAAGAAATCTCATCTGAAGAAGAAGAAATACTAACTTTTTGTTATCAGGAGTTGTTTGATCATGATTTTTAAACGGCTTAAAGCATAAAAAGAGGTAGCAATCAGCAGCCATGGGGCTGCAAGATGAAGGTACAACGGGTTTGCTAAAGTTTCTCTGACATACAAGTTTTCATGTTGTGGAATACCCTGGTTATTTTTTTCTGAGAAATAGATTTTGCTCTTGCAATGAGTATGTGGAGTATGATTACTCTGGACTCAGGCATTATAAAGGTAATGTGAAGTGCCAACCGATAATAAATTTCAGGCAGAACACAATTATGAGTCTCTTGGTTCCTGGGAACATGCCTGAAATAAATATTTAAAGGATTTGATTTCAGAATGAACCACAGATGTTACAGGCTCATTCTTTATGCTAGAGCTGGCTCTGGACGCAGGCAGGTTGGAATAACTCTCAAAATGCCTTCAAGTGACAGAGAACTGTGGAAGGAGTAGGGAAAAGGTGTACAAATCCCCAATTTACATAAATACTGGCTGGAGTGTGCTTAGTGGTCCAGCAAGCAAATATTTAACAGGAAACCCCAATGGCTTCTTCCACGGTGTCCTGGCAAGAAGAATTTCCTTTCATATTTTTGTAAGCTGACCTGGCTCACACATAAGTGAAGCCCCCAGGAGGCTTCCTTCCTTCTCTTTTGGGATTTCCACCAGGACAATTTGCAATTAATGTGATTTAAGGCAGCTACGCATGTGACTGCAGCCTCCCAGCCCTGGAAGCATAGTGGCAATGTGGTGCCTGGACCCTGTTATCTCAGGGGCATTTTTGCAGTAGCGCTGTGCAGTTCCCAAATCACTCCTCTCATCTAATGTGTCCAGACCCTGCTGCCAGGACACTTGTGTCATTTCTGTTAGTGCGGTGCTGAGTTTCAGCTAACCAACCCTGGGCAGAAGTCCCCATTGGCAGGTGGTGGGTTTTTCAACATTTGCTTTTTTCCTTTATTTTCTCTTTTCAGGATTAAAGTCTATGTTTTCATGAAGTGCCTGTGAACTTTTGAATTAATGTCAGGCTGAAGAGACACCCATGAGGACAAGGACACTGGGTTTAGGGTCAGAGTTAAGGCAGCCCACGGTAGCGATGCCCTCTGAAATGAACCCTGCTGCTACCTCTTCTCCTATAGTCTTTCACCCAACATGCAAACACTGGGTACTGGAGTTGCTCTCTAAATAAGTTATGTCAATTGCTTCAGCATAAAATATTCATTACAATCCATGTCCGACACACTGTTCTCCTGTCCTGTGTATGACTGTTTTTTCCACTGGCCTTTGAGATTCAGAAATGTGAAATTGTCTGCAGTTGGCATTTTGTTTGTGGCTCCTGAAAGCGAAATGGTCAAACAAAATGTTTCAAATAGAAGCTGTGTCCTGGACATCACCATGGAGTAAATACATATGTAATACACTTTCTGGTTTTGACACACTGCCCTTGAATACATAGATGCTTGAAAGAATTCACATGCTATTTTATTTTAATGTACATAACATATTATAAATAGATAAATAAATGGAGAGCAATATGCCAAATGTTGGAGAGCAATATGCCAAATGTAAGAAATTACAACCATCTTTTAATGGCTATAGGTTTAAAACTGGGGAAGTTGGAATTAAAGCAAGCACTTAAGTAAAACAGGACCTTGTGTCTTACGATTCACCAAATATCCAAATGGTAATGGGAATGGTCTTCAAAGATCCACTATACAGTGATGCTAGCACAGATATGCTCCTAACAGGTATGTCTGTTAGGTGCCTGAAGCTAGGTGGGATGACTCTGGGCTTTAGGACATACTCATATACAAGACAGTGGTGCAAATACTGACTCTAACATCAGTCTAAGTTGGAATATCTACACCAGATGGATGTTACCTTGTTCTGAAAAACTGCATCTCTTCTGCTAAGCTAATCAGGCTCATTGAGCAGCAGCGTTGTGGTTACACTGCTACCAGTTTCGGGACCGCCTGAGCTTAAGCATTTCTGTCATACAATATAAATAAACCACTTGTGCCTACATGGTGTTGCTTCTTTTGGACTTCGAAAGTTCTAAGACATAAATGTCTTGGGAAAAAAAAAAAGACAGAAGAGTGAAATTAGTAGCACGGGGTATCTATTATCCTTCCACTTATTTTGTAGAAAGTACAAGAAGGTTGTATTTTATGAACCTGTACTGGATAGGTAGTAAAAGAGCAGTTGTCTTGTTGCATAACAACTGCCTATGATCACTTGACATGGAAGTAATGTATCCTTTGATGGAGCTGAGATATAGCTCATGTTAGCAATGTCTTGCAAAAGCAAAAAGTTTTAGAAGCATTCTACCATGTCTAGTCTAGTTCCATCTGCAGTATTTTGGCTAACTGGTTAGGCACAGCATCCCTCCACTTCCAATTCTCCTCGAGCAACCTTGTGTTAGTTTCTTTACATGCTTATGGGGAATAACACAGATGGGTGCATCCTAGTGATCGGATTTTGATTGCTGATTTTGGAAGGAATCCGATGTTGTACTTCTGGCCATGCTTGCACAGAAATGCCCAGAATGCCTGACTGGAGAAATAAGGCTCATCTTTCATCATGCTCCAGTCTGCTGAGAACAAAACTGAAATAAAGACTTTGGTTACTTACAGTACATCTACAGTCATTTGGACAAATTCTCCTCTCAAGATTCATTGACCTCATGCCATTTGCAAACATACATCAGTGCTGTAAATGTTTGTCTGGTATAAAAAGAGGTCCTAGGTTTTCAGTCTTGTAGAGAAATAAACATGGACCTGTAAACTATGTCTGCGTCCTTCTGCAGACTCTTAGTGGCTACCAAATATATAAATGTAAAGCAAATACTTCACTACATGTAATTCTTAGCACTGTTGTGGCAGGAAAACCACTGATACCTCACTGCTGAAGTTGTCCTCCACTACTGTAGGCACTTAGCTGAGGTGGTTGGTTTGGGATGGCAGCCATTTGGTTGGAGGGACACAGATGCACATACAAGTGCATGTGCACACACACTTCCTAAAAGCTGGTCAACAAGCCTCCCTGTAGTGCTTCTCTCTATACCAGCCACAATGGGATGATCTCAGATGACTATACATCTATCTTAGGTACCTCACAAGCTGTCCAAAAATTAGCTGGATTGTAATGCCACTTCTTTGTTCCTTTGGTCTAAAAAATGCAAAATGTCTTTCTCCAAATTATACAATAGGCAAAGTATAATTTAGGTGAGATAATGGCTTCCTGTCCTGCTCCTCACTAATAACCACTTCATCTGGCAGTAGACCAGAAGATTTTTAAAAATAGGCTGGTTGCAAATCAAATAGGGTTGGAGGGACACAACTACCCTCCTGAGATTTACGAACATCCAGTGGTCTGCACCTCTGTCCTCGTGGCATATGGCCTCATTCAGTTTTCAAAGACAAATGATGTTAAAATGGTGTCAAGCTGGAGAGTATATACATATATAATTTCAGTTAAAATATATTATGGGAATTTCTATTAAGTTTAATAGAAATCCAAACAACCTTAATCTTTTTTTGTATGTATGCTTAATAGCGTACATGCAATAATGCTTTATTACTGATTTTAATGGCTTTTCCTTCTTTTACATGAAGTGTGAGTCACACTGGAAGAGAGAAAAGACTGCAAGGTTGCTCCAAAATCTTCTGAAATAAGTATAGGGCATATCTCTCAGTCATTAATAACTAGTTTTTTCCTTGAGTGATTCAACATCTCTTGAACGACTGTGGCTACTTAAACCACTGCTCTGGAACTGGTCCCTTTGGAGTGATCTTCCTTCATTGATAGATTTTTTTTCTCTGGAGAGGACAACAGAATGGATGGATGCCAGCGTTATTTACAAGCAGTCTAATCTCCCTAACAACTCTCCCAAACCATTCATCTGGTTCAGAATATGAAGGATACTCCATTATTCAATGAAAAGGTTAAGCCTGTGGTAAATATGCATAGTCAGTAATGAAATGTACTTCCCCTGGGTATTTTTTTAAAGGATGCAGACTGACAGATGTTTACCACATCCTTTCTGGATATGTTTTCTGAGGTTTTAGCTTGCAACACTGCTTATGGTTATTTTCAAAATGCAGTTCTTTGGCTTCATTGCTTTACTGGAGTTGTAACTGGGTGACAGTGAAGTATGTCAGCTGTGAAAATCCGTGTGCATCCAAGCCAAGCCAATACTTCCCTTAACATTTCTATGTAAGTGTGAGTACCCTGCTGCATGAGAAGGGTCAGGGAACAGCTCACCTAACTGTGCTGGCCTCAGTTTTTCATCCATCCTTACATTCGCCCATCTCTTTGCTTTCATTTATCACAGTTTTACTGCTGGGTATTTTGCACATAGCCATCAATATACATTATGATACATATATAGGAGCTTGTAACTGTACTGCTGTTGACATATTTGGCTCTGGGGCATGGGTGAGAGCTGTTTTATGTCTTCAGTAATGGCTGCAGGTTTGTTCTGTTAATGAAAACTTTTTTTTTTTGAAACAGTGGGACTCTATTGATAAATGGCTTGGCTAAAGATAGCCCCTGCCTTTAACCAAAACTATTTCCAGCAACATCTTGCCTTCAGTGTCAATATATTTGATGAATAAATGCAAACACATCATATTATGTGAGCAGAGAGGCCACACACAGGACTGAGCTTCACTTACAGCATCTATGGCATTAAGGTCTTTGCTAGGAAAGAGTGCAATGTCCCGCTGCCCTCATAGCTCAGAGCAGGAGATACACAGCATCTAGCTCAGAGTGTTGAAGTGCTGCTCTGTGCTCTCAGCTGAGATCTAACAGTGATCTGCAAATCTTGTTCCCTTTGCTATGCTTGTGGAGCATATGGGGGCCTGTGGAAGCAGCGCAGTTTCAAGTGTGTGCATCTAGAGGCCACATGTCCATGGACTTTTTTCCAGGCTGTGGGGCTGGATTGAACAGCTTCTACTTGCTGCCCCCTCCTTGCTGGTCTTTTCCTGCTCCCTCCCTCCACAGCATGGCCCGGCAGCCACTCCAGCGCATGTGTTTGGGTGGCTGGGGGATTAACCTTGCTGTGGAATTCATTTAGGTAAAAAAGAACGTGGCAAAAAAAGGACTTATTTTTAATGCAATTATTTTCCTGAGACAGTGCCCGGAGAGCCGAGTTGTGGTTTGTTTCAGTTTATCCCGTGAATTGGAAGCCCATTTTTTGGGCAGGAGATGGCCTTGGCCAGCTGTGCCCAAAGTATTTGAATAAACCTTATGGATAAAGAGAGGTGAGGGGTTTCTAGCCAGAAGCAAAAGGTTAAAATTAACAGCTTGACTAATTATGTTTGTACAGATCATTCAGGGGTAGGAAGGACAGATTTGAAGAGGAATGCAACATCAGGGAAATTTGCGTAACACTTGAATGTTCCCTGTATCTGATTTGTCTCTTTAAAGGCACAGAGAACAAGGGTGTGCATAAAAAAATCACTAAATTCAGGCAAATGCCCTGAAAGGCAGAGAGCTGAAGTCTTCTGCAGCTGATCTGAAGTATAGGTAAATATAATTATGTTTTTATTTATTTTTACTGAACTTTAAAGCTTTTCTAAGTGTCATCTGTATTTTGATTGTGTAAGTATATTTATTATTTTTTACTGCATCTGAGGTTCATGTTAATGCTGGTTTCTAAGTGATAAATACCCTTATTGATCCATCCCCATGTTTTAAAACTGGACTGTGGGCCCACTTGCCTGCTTTGCGGTGCTCCTGTAAGATTTTTAGGCATGAAACACTCCCCCACTGAGCTGCACAGGAGTTGGCAAGGCAGAGATCTGTGTGCTACCAGTGTCTTTGGGTGACTAATGGTAGCCAGAAGCACCCTGACCTACAGCAGGGCACCGGGAAAAGTGGCCAAAGCCCAAGGGCTTCCACAGCTCTGCAAATTAGACCCTGGTGTCCCTGTCTACTCTCCTGAGCTCTCACGGACTGGGAGAAAGTCTGCAGTATAGTGTCTGATTGCCTGTGTACACAGGGGCAAGGAGGGTCTGGAGTTAGTGGGTATGAGATCCCTTAGTTTTCCCAGAAACCCATTACAAAGAAGAAAAGAAAAATAAAGGAGAAGTTTATAACTAATTCAAGCTAATCCTTAGTCCGTGGGTAAAGTGGGGTGGTTTAAGGAGACTTTTTAGAGTGCCTTCATTTAAGTAACACCTCGTTTGTTGCCTTCACATTTGCAAATATTTGCTCTGCAGGCTGGTCACCAAGTTCTTTGATTTCATCTGTTGCACACTAACAAACTGAAAGACTTTTAATACTCATTAAGTTCTCATACAAAAGCAAACAGTTCAATCAGGCAATCATGTCAAAATGTTGATGATTTTTCTTATTTCCTGTGGAATCTTTCAGTGGGAAAATGCCTTTCTCACAGCATTTCAAGGATGTTAACTCTCTTTGTTGTGGAGGGAAGAACTTATTATATGTGGTTGGGTTTTTATTCTCCTATTGTATTTTTATCATTACTTCATGTTTATGTTGCAGTAATGCCCAAAGACTCCAAGCAACATAAGGATGCCATTGCACTAAGAAAAAAAGGGCCCAGCTTTTGGCCTGAAAGGCTGGTGAACCAGTTTTTGTTTGCTTTTTCCATCTTACAGAAAAATACCTCTTTGAGAGCTCTCAGCTTCAGTGTTGCTGACAAATGCAAGCAGTCTGGACAGCTTGTAGGCAAAGACCTGCTAGTTTCAATGAACTACGTTACACATTGCTCCTCAGCTGTGGTATAGTCCAGCAAGACCTAAAATACATGTATAGCTAGACTTTCCTGTAGCTTTACAGTTAATATAAATCCCTAGATATTGTAATCAGTATGTAATGAGCACATACCTAGGAGGGGAGATAAACTGAGAGAGGTATTTAAATGCATCTTACTGGCTTTTTTTTTTCCATTGAAAACTGTGCAACACGAAATGGGACTCCATTTTACTATGAGGCTGAAGTCAAAGGAATTACACTGTTGTAAAAGAGCAGGATGTGGTTCACAGGCTAGAGGAGACATCTATGGAAATACAGGGAATACTGCGTAAGAAAAAGGGCTGAAGTCAGAGAGGTTATGTGTCTGGAATTTACCATGACCTTGCTCTCTTTTTAATGGGTGCCACACCATGCCATGCCATTTATGTTGTCTTGTTTCTTGGGGGAGCATACAGATGGACATTTACACAAAAGAGGTGCTGCTGCATGAGAGGTTAAAACAGACTTGCAGCCACAGTAATGGAAAGCACCATTGTAATGCATCAAATAAAGATGAGAGGAAATTGCTCTCTGAGCAGACCCTGCCCAAAACAAGAAGTTGGTCGCTTCCTTTTGCTCACAGCACACTGGAAAGCAGCAGAACTCCCTTAAATAGATATTATATGCGGGCACTGGAACACTTACTTAAATCAGCAAGAAAAGAGGGGCAAAAAAAAAAAAAAGCAAATCTGTTCTCTGCTGTGGGGAAAGTTTCTTGAAGTACTGGAGCACTGCATCAGGACATATCACAAAATAAACAGAAGGAGGACAACATGCTAACCAAGCAGTACTCAGCTAGAAACTCTGTTCACAGTTCACAGGCACTAGCTGCATCTTCACAGATAAAATAGCCCTGTGTCATAGCTTGACTGCCAGGTTTCCAAGGGCCAGGATCAAATCTGAAGGATCACTAATAAAAGACTAGTTTAACCTCTCACCCAGACATATAGGAAAATTAAACTAAACTACTTGCTGCCTAGTTAATTATCTTCCTCATTTACAAAGAAGAATCAAGTGCCTTGCCAAGCAGCATTTTACCAAAAATTATGAGGCCAAAGCAGCAGGAAGATAAAAGATTGAGTACAGCAGCACTGGATTATTCCTCACCCAAGGTACAGCGGTAGCTGTTCCTAGTCCTGCTCTCCTCTCTGGTTCTTGCTGAGGCATTGGCCTGGCTGTGTCCAGAGGTGCAGCCCCTGCACCCCACACAGTGCTGGTGCCCAGGACATGAGGCTCTGGCCCATGCTGTGCCCCACACTCTGTCCCACATGCCACCAGTATCTCTGCCCTGCTGCCCTGTTCAGGTGCTTTAGCAGCATTTTTTTTCTCGTCCAACGATTTCAACTCTTCCACAGACCTCCCCATAGCACTGAGTCTCTTTCTCTTTTCAGCCCTCCCTCTGAAGACTCCTAAGTGAATTTTCTTTTTGTTTGTTTTTTTCTTTCAGGTTTTAGCCTGTGGGCCTCAAGGCAAGGAGCTTTTCCCTGGAGAAGGGAACTGCTCACATGGAGTGCATCTGGTGTGGCCCAGGTTTCTGACTATGGCTACTGTAAACTTCCCACCACTCCATGATGCAGGTCCCTGCTTTTTCTTTGCTGGAATTGCTTCCTGACCTCATCTCAGCAACTTCTGTAAAATAGCTATGCCAAAATATGCCTGGCTATTGGTTCCTTTCAGCCATGTCCCTCTCCCTCTGTCAGATGTGGCTGGAAAGGTCCTTTCCTCCAGGGAAAGAGATGGTGGGGAGAGGAGGGAATGAGAAAGCACGTTCTTTTCTCTTTTAGCCCCACATAAGCTTTTTTTCCCTGAAGATTTACAGAGTCTGAAATGTTCAAAAAGTTCGAAAAATAATTAAACATTCCTTCTTCTTTTCAATATTCAACTTGTGAATATCATGTTGTTTCAGAACAGAAAGTCACATGAGCCAGGATTCACAGGTAAAGACAAGGAGACCTCAGACAAAGCATCTGTGCACAGCCTGAAGTAGCAGACACTTCCATCCAGTTGCTTTGCCTCAGATTAAATCTATACAAAACAAACTTTACAAGCATGCATGCAACCACAGCCTTACTACTAGTTTGGTTACAAATGTCTTCTATTCCTGGGAGTATTAGCAGAGGAAGTTTCCCTGGGATCAACAGCTGAGGTAGCCAGGACTGTGAAGTAAGTACAGGGAAAGCATAGGTGGTGGTGGTGGTGGTGGGAAATACAGCAACACATCCCGACTTTTAAAAGAAAACAGAAAACTAGGACCACCGGGTTTGCTCCTCCTCACAGGGCCTGGGAGAGTTGGACTTTGTTTAAATACAAAAACATGGGAAATTCAGAATGGGACTGGTTTGGCTGGAGTGGCTAAACCTGAAGCCCCATTACACTGAACCACAAATGGCTGGGATGCCAGTTATTTTATGGCTGCCCCAGGCAAATCAGCTGCTGTATCTCATTTCACTGTAGTGGTGCCACAATAGTTCAAAGGTTGTCCAAGTTTTCCTTGTATTCAGATTTCATCAGTGGAGCAGCAGTTTGGTGAATGTATGGATATTTATTTAAGTCTCAGCTTTCTCACCCATGGCGTAGCTACAGTTCTGACAAAAACCAAGCAGCTGGAGCCATGAGTTAAAAGCATGTCGTTTATTTATGTCACTTAAGCTATCAGGAGATTTGGGACAGGGAGGTTAAAAAGTCCAGGCTGGTGTTTCCCTAAAAAACCAGGAACACAGGAACATCCAGCCCTATTTTGAGATAAAGGGGTAAAGGCTGTCTGGAGGAGAAAGGTTGTTTTAAAGTTGTTGACATATTAGAAGTCGCTGTGCTGCAGGGAGATAACTGTAACATAGTGACTTCTCCATGGATATTTACCCTGACACCAAGTCAAGGGGGCTGTTCCTGTCATAGTCTCCATTAGGGGCGAGCTTGGGGGATTTTCAGTTACCAGCCTTTGCAATTGTACTGATGGTCCCAGTGTAAATGGTTATTTGTTGTTGTAAGTCTTGGCCCTGCCAGTCAGGGTATTATATGGTCTTTCCAGATCTGGCTTTTAAAAACTCACAGTTTTAAACCATATGGTTACTTGGTATCCAATTAAAGTGCATGTGAAATATGAAGGAATGGCAGGAAAATAAAAACAGCACAACATTCATTATGCTTTTCAAAACCCACAAATTTTAAAGCTAATCTCTGGGTTATTCTGGGCATGACTCATGATTTCTGTATGTCTGGGGTTAGCTATAGCACATCCTGATTTACTGCTTTCTCTGAATCTGTGTATCTGCACTAGGCCACATCTAGGCCAGCTGGCTAACATCATGGTGGGAACAGCACCCACGACTATATCATTTTGTGGGCATGTGCTGTGCTCCTCACTGCGCTTCCTGAACTCTATATACTCTACATCTCACATGGGTGTCCAGAGCAGTTCACAGGGGTCAAAATAAAAATCAGAAAGAAGGATATTTCCCACTAATGCACCCTCTTCAAATGAGCACCTGGGACAGAGTGAATTTGAGTATCCCTAGCTGTATCTGTGTGACTCGGGAGCTGTTTGTTCAAAACTGCTGTGGGTGCAGCGAGACCCTCATTTCCTCACCTGATGGTATTTACCCCCTGGTCAACAGCTTCCCCCAGGGAAGAGCTGTGTCTGTCTGTTTGGTGGCTCCCTCTTTCCCTCCACGCTAGCTCGAGTGGCAGGTAAGCTTGGCCCACCTCTGGGCAGCCGGTGTTTCTGTAAAAATGCAGTCCCTCCTCCCAGGGAAGCTGCACCAGGAGGGTGGCTGGAGACAGGAATCAAGCACTAGTCGCATCCTGCCCACACATTGTGATGCTAGCCTGCTCTCATTTAAAGTGTAAAAGCACTTCAGTTTTCCCTAGGTAAAAAAGTTGCTGCTTAAACATTAGCTATGGTCCCTTGGAAGCTGTTTCTGCCAAGAAAAATTTCCTTCATAAACATTAACATCTGCTGGTCCCAGGATTCAAGTCCATCCTTAGAGCAGATACTGCCCACAGTCCCTGAGGAGAGCAGCAAGCATCCCCAGTGTCTGGGTGCAAGGAGCACGCCACGCTGCCCCCCGTGGCTCTGCAGCCGCGGTCTCGCATTGATATGTCTGATGTTTTTGGTCACCCAGGATGAAGTGAGCCAAAAATAAAGTTTCATGCTGTGTCCCATGCTTCACGCAGCGGCCTGCCTTGCTGCTGCTCATACTGGCTGTGAGCATGAGCTGCAGGCATGCCCTGGGGCTGTGTATCAGCGTAATAAACAGGACAGCTAGCTGACCTTTGGGTGACACCAGAATCATGTTCAGAAGCTGCAGCAGGGCAAAATGTCTGTTCACTTTAAGACTGTAGAAGAAAATGGCATTGGACTGCAAAATTCATTTTTCCAGAAGGAACCAAGCTATAATATATATGTGTCAATAAGGTACTGAAAGGCTAGGCTCAGCTCTCACTAAATACTGATCAAGTACCTTAACAGACAGTTGTATGCTTGAGGGGCTCCTTAGAAAGTATTCCTAAAATAAGAGTGTAATTTCACCTGACAGGCAGTGGAGAGAGGCAGAGACCTCTGTAGACTTTTACTGTGTTGAGACCAAGAGGAGACATGAAGACCTGACACCCCCTTGGAATGTAGTCTGGACAACGAGAGAGTGGGTCCTCTGGTACCTACAGCAGCAGGCCCTGGTTGTTTTGTAGGGGTACAACCAACAAAAACGTTGGTGGCAGAGCCCCAACCTCTTCAGCACCCACTATTTTCTGCTTTGAGCAGGTTCTCAGTCTAATATAGCTACTGACAAGATAAGTTTCAGCTATCTTCTACAGGGATATTGGCTTTCTATTCTGCAGAAAATTAAAAATCAAAGGCTAGCATAATAGACCTTACTTTCCATGGGATTTGAGAAAAGGTGCTGGGGAATTTCTCAATGGAAGAATCTGATCTGAGTTGACTGTCCTCACTGTCACTACTGGTGCTGCTTGAACTGCTTACAAAGCTGAACTCCAAATGACAGTTTTGTAGTGGAAATCATCTCTGGCCTGATACGCTTGTGAATTATGGCAGTACTCTGGGCACTGTGAGGTGCAGCAAGGGGGTGCTGCGGCAGACACAGCCACCCTCTGTCCTTGGCTGGTGCCTGCTGTGAGTTATGACGGCTGCTGCAACCTTGGTTTGTGAATCCTACAGCAGTGAGTTGTGACTGGGGACAGTGTCAACCAAGAAGGTCACAAGAAAATATCTCTGCAGGCTTGGCTAGAAATTCAGCTTCAGCAAGTCTCATGGTTTACTGACAAGTGCTCTCTTGCTAGTCTTTAGGGCTTCCCACAAGCACTGCTCTTTGCTCTCTCCTCTGAAAGAGCTAATTCGGTCTTGCTATTAATACCCCACATAAAGCCCTTCTGAAAGCTTGATACACCCTCTGTTCCACAGCAACCAAAGGACAGTACCAGCAGTGAAGGGAAGCTTTTTCATAGAACTTACACAGACAGAAAATCCATATAAGTTCTGGTCTACTAGCGTTGTGTACTTTAGGAAGTTTCTTCACAGTCTTCCAGTAAGTTTTATTTTATGTTGTCGAAGACTCTGTAAACTCATCTGCCTCCTATGCTTGTGTTAGCAAACACTCAGGGTTCTTCAGCCTCCAGGACTATTAGGATACCTCAGGATTTATAGAGCAATTAATGGCCTTGATGAAATATGTGATGAAATATTGAGTTTTACTGAAACACAATAAAACCTTTATTCCTAAGAGAATAACCAAGTATTATATAACTGACCAAATGCAGTTGGGCCAATGCCATTTTTCTGTCCTTCATGAAGAGTTATTCTCACCCTTTCAGACCCTGAGTGCAGCTTGTGATCTGTTTTTTTTCTCTGATTTATTGTTCCTTATGACTCCTGGGGAGGAATGTTTTTGCTTTGGAGGGACATATTTGTTTATTGGGAAGCTCAGTTCTCCCCAAAAGACACGTAGGACAAGAGATCAGCCACCTGGCATCAGTGGAAACATGAAGAACAAGAGTAAGATATGTCTTGGGACTTGTGAGAGCTGGAGAGAGCCAGCTGTGGACAGAGGGACTGTGTGAACTTGAACATCAATCCATGTTCTTTGTTGTTGTTGATGTTGTTTTTAAGGGAATGTGGGCTAAGGTTTGGATATACAGCAGAAAATACACATTTATCTGAAGTAGAAGAGTCTCAAGAATGACAGAGTAGGTTAAATTTATTTGGAAGTGCTAAGTTTCTTTTTATGTACTGCATTTCAGAGAGCTGTAGCAGAGAACAGAATATATAATTCCAGCCAAAACAAATGGTGAATAGGAGGTTGTTCACTAATTCAGATGGTCTGGGCAGAAGAGATTTGACAAGGCATTTTGAAGAAGAGAGAATGATAGAAGTGAGAAAGGCACGAAGTTTCAAAGATAGAGAAAAAATTTTCAAAACTTCTGGAAAACATGATTTTGGCACTAAATAAAGGCTTGATAAATGACATTTGGATCAGATTTCTCTTGAGGAGGCAGGAAGCCATCAGCTGGAAAGCTGTTCCTGGATGTTGGGTCCCTATGTGCCCTGGAAAGCATGAATTTGTTTATTCTTGTAAATAGAGGGTGGGGTGGGGGGGTTGTGTCCAAAAATCCCATGTGCTTTCACCAATTTTTCTTTCTAACTCAAATTTAAGTTCCAAACCTCCAAATACTGAGCTAGTCAGGAAAGTCAAAAGAAGTAACACTAATGTTTCACAGTAGTTGTATGGCAGCTAAGAGGCGGGGAAAGGGTATTGAATGTTTAACAGTAGGGTGGGAAAGCATGTACAGGGAACTGATGCCTTTGAAACTTCCTTTCCCCCTCTCCACATGGTGCATGTTTGTATGCAGATGCCGTGTGCCAGTCTGGGGCACAAATCCTGCCTCCGGCCGTGGCCCAAACCAAGGGCTGCCAGCTGTGCTGTGACAAGGTAATACTAACCAACATAGACGTGCCATGCAATGAGGGCATTTTGGCTGAGGGGTACTGACAGAAGAGGTTGTGACTGGCTACACCAGTTTGCTGCTTCTCCTGGTTCTCCTGGTTAATTTGAAAAGAAGCTACCTGAAGCCTTACAGCTCAGCTTGCACCATTTCTGAAAGCAGGGTTTATCTGTGCTTCCCTGGCTGGTTGCCAGATATGGTTTGCTTCAATCTATGCCAACTCAGATAATTTTAGCCTTGGGTCAGGCAAGTCAATTCACTGTGTTCAAACAGTAGGATTACATACTGTTCTCCAGACCTTAGTATCTCCTTGTTAGCCCTTATCTAAGCCTTGTGTGCAGTCTACAGAAACAGAAACATCAACAGTCTAACACTTTAAGGAAGACCTTGGTTTCAATAATTCCAGTTTAAGTTCAGGCTCAATTTGACATCTGGTACCAATTCTTGATGACAGCTTTTCTCCCACTCAAGGAAGAAAAATGATGTAAAAAATCTCTATTTCTATGTAAAGAACAATACATTAACTTGGCCCCTCCTGATAAACTTTTTTTATTGTTCCAAAAACTCTTTTCTACTTCTTTTGTTTCCACATACCCCTAAATCATTCTGTTTTCATTTGCTATTTTCATTACTCAGTTTAACATTTCTCTGTTGTGCAGCCTCATCTGAAAGCTTTTGTTGTGCAAGACCAGTGTGATATAGGTAGGAAATTCCTGTGCAGGTGCCATTAACAGATGTTTTTAAATGTTGTTCGGCTGATGCATGAAATATTGCATTTAGTTTTCATGACAACTAAAAAGGGAGAAAACACCATAAGGCAGAACAGTGCTAGATGCACTAACTGACAGTGGAGGTAAGATGGTAGACACTGTGTGTATGCCATGTATAAACTCTTTGATATTGCTGCTTCTTAATGCTTGCATCTGTATATTAGTCTCTGTAGGAAAGGTGGGTAGAGGCTGAATGGCTACAATGTCATGACTTTGAAACAACTGCAACCTATTTTCAGAAAGGCATGGCAAAAATTTTTCAACTTTATGGAAGCCGGTGTTGTATTTTTAATTTCCTGAAAACAATCACAAGATTTTTTACAACAGGGTGACAGGTACTAACATTTTCTACTTAAACTGGTATCATTTTAAAAGAAACCAAACAAAACTGAGTGACCCACTTCTTAAAGGGGTTGAATAAAATGTTTTCTGCCACAAAATCTCTGTGAGCTTTTCACATGCTGGAAGCCAATCTTTGTGAACATTTCTCATTCACAGACCTGTGACTGAGAGTTTAATGCAGAAAACTACTTGATCCTGTGGTACAAACTAATAAAAACACAGTAAGGATTTGGTGAAGGAAAATTAATGGTTTTAGCAACAGAGGGCTTGACTTTCCAGTTCCCTTCACTTCATGTCCAGATTACTGGAAAAATTATGCAAACCGTTATTCTTCTTTCGTTGTTGTATGCAAACTCAGCACTGGTGACTTAGCAACACAGTGGTCCGGAATAATAGCAGAAGAGTATGGAGGTATTTGCTGGTTTGTAAACAAGGCTGGTAGTTTATTCTTCACGTGGTGTCTAGACAGTAGCAATTAGTAGTAATTAGTAAGTGCATCTGCTGTCTGCTGAGTCCATGGCAGCTCACGTGCTATGGCAGTAAGGGATCAAAGAGTTACTTAAACATCAATACTCCATAAAATGGAGTCCTGCCTTGGATTCCCATAAGTTGTGTGCCTGCTTTGCTCCGATGTTCTAGTTTAGAGTTTCGAGGCACTCATTCCCCTGCCCAGCAGGAGCCCAGAAAATAAAAGTGGTGGATTAATAGTAGTAAACAATTTAATGTCAAAAGAAGTCTTTAGCTGGGTTCTTGGCATGTAAATAAAATGCCACGTGTAGTTAAGACCGAATTCAGTAGGTCGGAGCTTCACAACGCATACTCCAAGGCACAAGTTCATGCCTCTGTTAGGTACTTGCAATCTGCTGTTACCGGGCTTGACCTGGTAGTAGCAGCCTTTGTCAGGCTGTCTTGCCACCATGTAGGTGTTGATACTGAATGAATTCACTTTAGGATAGAATAAGCCTTGTAGTTAAAGTATAATGAATATAAGAAATATATTCTAATGAAATTAATAGTTGCACAACAAAAGGTGCTATGAAATCCTCTGTACAACCCTGTACCAAGGCTAAGAACTTATATTTACTCAAAAATGTAGGTATAGTCATTAGGTCATGTAACCATAGTCTGAAAGAAATAATTAATGAAATAACTGATCAGAGAAGGAGTCTGTTTCTCTTTCTTTAACTTTCTCTAACAAGGGGCCTGCTTATAAGTTATCTAGAGGGAGCAATTAAAAGAAACAAGCGGAAGAAACAGATGGTTGACAAGGACATAAATTAGCTCAGACCGATAAGAACACTGCAAACTGGCAAGATCATCACATACCAGACAAAAGGTGAAAAGTACACCGTGAGGAAGACCTATGACCTTCCTCCCAAAGACCACTGCCCAAGTCCTGAAGACCCCTGCCCACAATTCTTGGAGGAATATGCGCAAACGCAAAGGACTGATAAGCTAATTAACATACGAAGTGAGAGTAGGCGGGATTAGGTAATGAATATGTATAGGCATTAATTGAATATTCATTGTTTTATTGTATAAATATAAGATAATTAGTTACTTTAAACATGCACGTTAGGCAGAAGGATCCGCCGTGCATCCAGCGCTGCCAATAAAGGATACTTAGTCACTGAGAAATTTTGACTTCGTTCTTTAAATCAGTGTTAAATGCGACCCTGCCTTGTCTCAGGGCAGAAGGGAGGTGGGAATCAGTGGAAACGTGCTTGGTGTCAGAAAAGTGCGATTAAACAGGACTTTCAACTACTGCTATTGTAGCTTCCCTGCTACCTGAGAAAAAGCCCCATGTGTGAATCTTTGAGTGGAAATTGTGGGAAATGCTGGTTTCTGCTGTTCATGCAAAAAGAAAGGAAGAAGGTAAAAAAGAAACTTTTGGCTGAGTTGTTTTTTTTAACCCCCCAGTTTGCTTTTAAATGTCTGTATAAATGTCTACACACCTTCACAGACGTTGCTGCTAGTGGCTCACATACTTCCAATAGCATCTACTTGTAATATAGCTGCTGCCAACCATACCAGGTAGTTGTAAAATTAAACCAGTCTTAGTCACAAAGCTTGACAGCTGTGTGACTTATAGGTGTGTGACATTACAGTGGTGGAAGAGGGTGGCTCTTGGCCACCTCCCTAAACTCTTCTAAGCTCTTGGTTTATAAACCTGGGATTTTCCTTGATGCTGACACCCATCTCTCTTTCTCATCTTTAACACCCGAATATTATCAGCTCTAGTAAGTAGCATTCCTGTCATGTATGACAGCCAGAAGGCCTGAACGTGTTTTAAACCATGCTATTTTATATGTAGTAGTCATGGTCAGTCACAAAGAGCCAAGACCTCTTTATGAACAGAAAACATCCTATACACTAGGCTACAGAATGATTTTGTTCTCTCTCTCTCTCTCTTTCTCAGACTTTGTTAATAAATCTTATATGAGGAAGAAAAGAGTGTGGTGTCCCAGAATTGCCCCAAGGCTGGTGCCTCGGACATGCTGCAGGACAAGGAGCTGTAGCTGTCACATTGCAGGTTTTGTCTCCTGGTGTTCCCACCACATTACAACTGCTTGGTAAACAGTGTTTGGTGGGATTTTAGCAAAAACTTCAGCTAGCCGTATCTCACCTCTGACAAATTACTGGTGGCCCAAGAAATTTTTCAAGGGTTTGAAAACATGACTGTTCTTAAACTAAGGACAGAGAGCATCTCCTTTCAGGAAACTTCATCTTATTGGCAGATGGCTCTGTGGAAAACCCAGAGAACTGTGGTGCTAAATATAAGACTACATTTTAAAAGCAGACAGAGGAATATGAAAAAGAGAAAACTGGGTGAGATTTTCTAAACAATAAAGATCTGGATTATTGCTAATGTTTTGGTCAGTTGCTCTATTCAGCCTTGGGGAGTATGGTTTCTGAAGCCACTGCAGTCCGTAATGCAAATCCGTGTTTTAACATCACAGTTAAAGAGCCTCAATTGCACTGAATTTGTAACAAATATCAGATCCAAATTGTGATACACATTTGGGGATTCCCAAATTGTCCAGAATGGATTTGCTGTGCTTCAAATAAACAACAAGCCAAATCTGTAAGTGTTTTGTTGCTCTTATAGGGTGAAAGAGTCCAGAAAGCCAACCCACAGTAGATGGATGCATTCCATGAAAAAAAAAAAAAAGTCTTTCCATTGTATACAAACTACAGCTTCCTAGCTGATTTAATGTCTAGTCTAATTCAGGGTGCAGAGCAGTAATCCAGTCTCAAACTGAGACATGGGTCATGTGAAACGGTCACAGTCTCCCAGTCTGACATAGATTAAAACCCACTCATCCTGATGTCTGCTGCTATATGAATATCTAAGAGCATTTTTGCATCCAAAAGTATCACCAGATTGTGAAATCTCCTGAAGGATAAATAAACATATTTCCTCAGTCAAAGAGGCAGAGACAGTCTTCACAAGGAAGTTCTCTGCTTCCTCCTTTTCCATTGCTTTGTATACCCAGCAATCTGAAGCAGAAAAGTTACTCCATGGAGAACCTGTGCTTTGACTTACATTTACTTGATGAATGTGATAAAAGCTCTTGTTTTTAACACTGTCAAGGATGTATGAAATGAACTTACAATACAAAATGGGACAAGTTAATTTCACCCTAGCCTTGGAGGTTCAGATGCAAACTACAGTGATGTAATCTTTTGGAAATATCAAACATTTAAAGGAGGAAATTGCAGTTAGTCCACTATATAAATCTTCAATTTCCCATTTAAAGAAGAAAATACCGTTGAGAACTACTTGATCTAAACTAGTGATTGCAATTTTTATTATCAGCTACCCCTTGGAAAATTTCTATAAAACCCATAAGTAAATTCCGTGCAAATTTAATTGCTCAAGGGGTAAACATAAACTTGTCTAAAGTGGAAGGGCATTCTTCAATATTTTCACATGTAATTGGTTAGCTCTGGAGATGCAAACATCCACAGAATGGAAAACACATGGAGTGAGAACATTATTTTGGGATGTGTGAAATGTGCTGTAGAGTTGGTTTAATATTCGTAGCTCTCTTTGTGGCTAATGAGTGATGCTGACTCTCTCAATATCTCGTGAAATTTAGTCGTCTTAGAGGTTTTTCCTCCAAGTGCAGTTTGGGCAGATTCTCCATTTCCCTACTATCGTATTCTGCTACAATCCTTTTTTTCCCAAGATGTTATCTATTCAAAAGCATCTAACTCCTGTGGGACTGGCATACCTGTAACTGGCACCTTTTCTAAGCAGCTAAAAACATTTCTATCATTTTGGCTTACTGCATGAAGAAAGATACTTAATTCCACTTCTGCTTTGTTTCCTCTGTGTTACTCTAAGTAACTCACTAGTAACTCTGACTTCCTCTAGTTTATTCTAAGTAGTGCAGATGCAGTTCTTTGCTTCTCCTCTCTGGTCCCTTTGGAGACAGCTGGAGCTGTGCACATGATGTGTTGTCACAGACCTTCAGTAGCTGAATATACCCTGCCTTTGTCTCAGTCAATAAACTGAGAGAATAAACAATACAACTTTGGCTGTTGACAAGATTTACTTTGCGCCACACTCATCCATAAAGGTATTCTTGGGGCCCTCATTGGGTAAATGCTGATGATATTCTTCATTCTGTGTACTTGTGTTCTACCATTTCCTTCCAAATAAAATTGACCCCACATACTTATCACCTGGCATGCCTCAGTCTGATACCTTCCTTTCCCCAGCACCATTACTATCTATTTTCCCACACCAAATACTAGCACCCTGCATGCTTTAAAACCTTAACAGGATGCAAAATAAGTGGCTGGTCCAAATGACTGGTCTGTGGCTTCCCGCTGTGCAAAGACTAACAGTAAGGTTGAGGCTCGCAGCCCATCGTGTGCAGGTGCAGCTTGGAAGGGGTATTCCCTTCCCACAGTGGGCATTGTGTAGCCAGAGTCCCCTCACATCCTGAGTGATTTACCTGGCTGTAATTGGTGGCAGCTGCTTTTGCAAGCATTTTTGTCGCCTTATAAAATTCTCTGACTATTAATGAGAAAATGTTTTCTCTGTGCTATTTTCATTATTGAGCTTTGAGGTGATTATTTCTTGGACTCAGGGGGTTCCGTATCTTATCATTCCATAAAAAAGCAGTAACTGTTTTTTACGGCCTATAAAAGTTAACATTTCAATGTGTAGACACATCGTTGTTTGTAGTCTTGTAAATTGTGTTTCCCACGTGCATCACTTTGTTGCTGGAAGGCAGAAAAAGGAGACAAGATGTATAGCAGTATTAATTTCTTAATAAGGACCTACTTAGTGGGCTGTAAAATATGCATGTAGTGAAGGTTGTTCTTTGATTTATACCAGCGCCCAGCTCTGTTCATATTGCTCCAGAAACAGTAAGGAGAATGACCTTCAGTTCTTTTTGTTTGGAAAGCTGGAGCAAAATGACCTATGCGCATACACATCCCAAGTCCGTCCTTTCCCCCAAATTTGATACACAGAGCAGAAAAATAACCCCACATGGTCTGAGGCTAGCTTGAGGGGTTTTATCTGATGCCAATTCGTAGTTCATATGAGGCAGTCCTAGGAAATTTCAGAAAAGATTTCTAGGAATCTAGAACTGCTACAGTTCAGATTGCTGAAAGAAAATCCATTCTTTAACTGATGTCAGGGATGGTCACTGAGTGTAAGGAGGCTGTAAACTGTTACAGCTGCACAGTCCTCACCCTAGGGCTTCTTTTTTTGCCTGATCTCTGATCATGCAGTTTGATTGTTACACAGAGAAGCTGGAAAAGCCTGGGACCCAGTCTTCATAGATTCAGGATTTATAGCTTCATTTATAAAAGGAAAGGAAATATGAGTCAAAATTTAATATTACTCTGCAGAAAAGGAGGGGAAAAAATAAACATTCCTACCCCTTCATGGAAGCCCTTTATTTTATGCTTTATTGCTTTCCCAGTCACTTACCCATCTCAGTACCTCCTCTATCTCAAGGTGGTGTATGAGAAATAGGGTAAGGGTAGGGCAGAAATAGGGTAATAGGTAACAGGCTGCCATTGCTGCACACTCTTACATGCAACGTCTCATCACATTACTACCCCTGTTTGATCTGTTGGTTGGGAAGGTGCAGCACAGAAGTCTGTTTTGAACTGGGGACATTGCCTGGCTTTAGCCTTTAAGAAATTGACATTGAAGTTACCCACACAGCAAATGAAGTCACTTAACTCCCTACTCTGATTTTTTATCAGGTTCACCGCTATGTGCATGGGAAATGGTGCATCTTGACTGGCTCCCTGTCCACTTTAGCTTCTTCATTGCCCAACATTTAGCTGCAATTAGAAATCTAATTAATTTCAGCTTGTTACAGTTGTTTTGTAGGTTTTCAGTGTTTTCTGCTACTTTTTCAGGTCTTTGCCTCCAGTTTGACAAATTTTCAGGGATTAACATCTCCCATTTCCGTGGAAAGTCTTCCATAGCTTTAACAAAAATATCCCATTTGAAGACGGAGAGCTTTATTTAGTGGTTAAAGAAGAGGGTGGAATTTCCCAGGTTTTCAGTTCGGTTGTGCTTGGAATGAAAGAAATTCACCTTGGTGCAATACTAGTGTGTCATTCTATTTACTCCAAAATTGCTCTGATTCTGTGTTGCCATACACATTTTTCTATTTCTCTTGCTGCAAAAGCATTACAGTAATGTTTATCTAATTATTACTTGCATGAATCTCAATTCATGAACATTTGTGAATTATCTCCAAAATTCTCTGGATGTCAAAGGTGGTAGAAGCATCACATTTTGAAAATTTAACTTTTAAACAAAGTTACTCAAATGACTCTTTAGGAAATTGAAATAAGAGACTATGGAAGCAGAACTCTGTTGGAAATGTTTTTTAATAAAGCCTATGCTTTTCCTTTTATGCAGAGTTCCTGTGAAAATCCTGATAATGAATGCCGCTTTGCAAAAAACGAAACCCCACCAAAACCCCATATATGAACACAATATTAATCAACAGGAATAAGTTAATAAACAGGAAAGTGTTTAAAAATCCAAGGTCAACACAAGGGAAGGCAAATGCAAAGTTTAACCCAGGACTTCAGTGATGAGTATGAGTGCATCTTAGTACAAAGTGCTGCTCATGTTTCCTTTGTGACCTTTTCTAGTTATCGTCATGACTGCATTAGCTGCCACTTTACTGAAGTGTTTGTACTCCATATATAAACATTGCAGTTTTCATTTGGCATTCATTTCTATGAATCAGGACCAAAGCTTTATGCCTCTCTATAACTCTTTTGTAAGTTCTGATGCCCGCCAAATACACTTAATATTTCCATAATTTCTATAACTCTATCTGATGTATACCTTTATGCGCACAGATAGCATCTTGTGCTCACTAAGAGTTTCTCTGAAAGCATATGGTCCTTTGTGACTTTGAAATGGCTAAAAGCGGAATGACTTTGCATCTGAGAAATCAAAATATGTCCTTAATGCTTCTAAGCAGAATTCTGGACAGGTGAAATGTGCTATGTATGACTGATGGCTTTTTCATCTATCTTCTCAGTCTCCCTTGTGGGTGCCTTATCCAACTGGGATGCTGCTGAGCAAACTGGCTTTCATCCACCAAACCACTTAAGCTCACACTCATCTTGGGACACGTGAACTTACCCACTGAGATCTCTGAATAACAGGGGAGCACTGCTCTTTTGAGCAACCAGTCCAGAAGCTCTCATGAGGAGAACATGGAAGCATTTCTGGAAAAACAGTTACAAGTAATACCACATCTTGTTAATCCAGCTGTTCAGTACTGAGGAACATAGTAACTTCGGAAGCTGGCAGGAGTTTGGGGAGCTGCTCCAGAGCTATCTAACCACCCCAGTTAGGAACTGAGAGGAATTAAATGTTTGTTACTGAGTGGAAGTTGTTGGTGTCAGTGTGAATGGTCAGAAATCCAACACAAATCCAGAGCTTCAGAAGGGCACACCAGAACTCATTGGGCTAGCTGGATTGGGTGCTGCCTTCAAGAAAAAGCCCCACCAACCATGGTGGCTTTGAATGTCTCCAGAGACTCCACATCCTCTCTGAGCAGCCTGTTCCAGCACTCTACCACCTCCAAAGCAAACCAGTTATTCCTCACATAGAGGTGGAACTGCCTGTGTTGCAGTTTGTGCCCATTGCCCCTTGTCCTGTCGCTGGGCACTGCTGAAAAGAGCCTGACCCCCTCCTCTTGGCACTAGCCCTTTAGATATTTGTAGACATTGGTCAGATTCCCTCTCACTCTGCTCTTCTCCAGGCTACACAGGCCCAGCTCTCTCAGACTGTCCTCATCAGGGAGGTGCTCCAATTCCCTCATCACCTTCACAGCCTTCTGCTGGACCCTCTCCAGTAGCTCCCTGCCTCTCTTGAACTGGGGACCCCAGCACTGGACACAACACTCCAGATGCGGCCTCACCAGGGCAGAGTAGAGGGGCAGGATCATCTCCCTCAACCTGCTGGCCACACTATTCCTAAAATGCACCCCAGGACCCCACTGTCCTTACCCACAGGGTCACACTGCTGGCTCATGGGGCAACTTGTTGACCACCAGAAATCCCAGGTCCTTTTCTACAGAGCTGCCTTTCAGCAGGTCAGCCCCAGCCTGTGGTGGTGCTTGGGGTTGTTTCTCCCCAGGTGCAGGACCATACACCTGCCTTTGTTGAACTTCCTCATATTCCTCAGGTTCCTCTCCCCCCCCCCAGCTCTCCAAGCCTCTCCAGATCTCACTGAATGGCAGCACGGCCGTTCCTCCCAGTTTTGTATCATCAGCAAACATGCTGAGGGTACACTCTGTCCCTTCATCCAGGTCACTGAAGAACAGAACTAGACCCAGTGCTGACCCCTGGGGAACACCACAGCTACAGGCCTCCAGCTGGACTGTGCTGCTGGTCACAGCCCTCTGAGCTCTGCCATCCAGCCAGCTCTGAATCCACCTCACTGTCCGCTCATCCAACCCACACGGTCTGAGCTTACCTAGGAGTGTGTTGTGGGGCACAGTGTCAAAAGCCTTGCCGAGGTCAAGATAGACATCATCCACCATTCTCCCCTCGCCTACCCAGCCAGTCATTCCATCATAGAAGGCCATCAAGTTAGTTAGCCATTTCCCTTCAGTGAATCCATGCTGGGTGTTCCTGATGACCTTCTTTTCCTGCACATGCTTTGAGATAATCTCCAGGATAAGCTGTTCCACCACCTTTCCAGGGATGGAGGTGAGGCTAATAGCCTTCAGTTCCCTGGGATGTCCTTCTTGCCCTGATGAAGACTGGAGTCACACTGGCTTTCCTCCAGTCCTCAGGAACCTCTCCATGACCTTGCAGAGATGATGGAGCGTGGCTTGGAAATAACATTTGCCAGCTCCCTCAGTGCTTGGGAGTGTTTCCTGTTGGGGCCCATGGATTTGTGGGTGTCAGGTTTGCCTAAATGATCTCTAACCCAATCCTCCTTGACCAAGGGGAAGTCTTCCTTTCTCCAGACTTCCCCTCTTGCCACCAGGGTCTGGGAAACCCAAGGGCTGGCCTTGGCAGTAAAGGCTGGACGAAAGCAGACATTCAATAACACCACTCTCTCTGTGTCCTTTGTCACCAGGGCACCCACCTCATTCAGCATGGGCCCACATTTTCCCCAGACATCCTTTTCCTGCTTGCAAGTACTTGATGTACTTGAATGAAGCCCTTGCTGTTGTCCTTGACATCCCTGGCCAGACTGAATTCCAAACAGACCTTAGCCTTTCTTCTCACCTGCCTGTATGTTCTGACAGTGTTCCCATATTCCTCCCAAGTGGCCTGTCCCTTTTTCCACATCCTGTAAATTTCCTTTCTCTGTTTGAGTTTTGCCAGAAGCTCCTTGCTCATCCACGCACATCTCCTGCCCCTTTTGCTTGATTTCTTGCTCACAGGGAGGCACCTGTCTTGAGCTTGCAGGAAGCGATGTTTGAATATTAGCCAGCTCTCCTGGATCCCCTACCTTCCAGAGCTCTAACCTATGGGATTCCTCCAAGTAGGTCCTCAAAGAGGCCAAAGTTAGCTTTCCTCAAGTCCCAGGGTTGCAATCCTACTTATTGCCGTGCTTCCTCCATGCAGGAATCTGAACTCCCACCACGTCATGGTTGCTGCAGCCAAGGCTGCCCTCAGCCTTCAGAGCCCCAACATCCCAGTCCTTTCTTTGTGAGCCCAGGGTCCAGAAGTACACTTTGCCTTATTGGCTCCTCCACCACCTTTTGTCCAAAAGTTATCATCAATGCTCTTCAGGAACCTCCTGGACCACGTGAGCCTGGCTGTGTTGTCTTTCCAGCAGATGTGTGGGTCATTGAAGTCCCCCATGAGAACCGGGGCCTGTGATTGTGAGGCTACCTGCAGTTGTCTGTAGAAGGTCTTCTTGACTTCCTCTTCCTCCTCAGGTGGCCTATAGCAAACACCCACAAGAGTGTTCCCCGTGTTGGCCTGCTCCTTAATCTTTACCCACAAACTGTCATCTTGTTCTGCATGCACCCTTTGGGAGAGCTTGATACATTTGAGTTGTTCCCTCACACAAAGAGCAACTCCACCACCTCTCCTTGCTGGCATGTCTTTCCTAAGAAGTACACAGCCACCCATGACAGCATTCCAGTCATGCCAGCTATCCCACCATGTCCCTGTAATTGCAATGAGATCATGGCCCAGTGACCACAACAGATTTTTAATTTTTCCTGCTCATTCCCCACGCTGTGTGTATTGGTGTGTGTGCATTTCAGAGAGGTAATGCAGCACACAGGTTTCCTGGGAGGTGTGTGAGAGGATAACCACTCATGCCTCTGTCTTGTTCTTAAAGCGCCTATATTGACAAACACCATTTCTCAAAATCAGTTTGGGAAGCAACTTCACCTAGTCTTAGCCATGTAAATATTAGTCTCTGAAGAACGGGCAGCTAATGAGGGGGAAGAAGGAGAGGAAGCAACCTCTTAACCCGGGTTTCCTGCACTCAGGTCAGAGCCCACCTTGACTTGCAGTGACTTAGACTGAAGGTCTATGCTTGGCCATATCTTGGAAGGCTGAGGCTGAAAACAATTCAGTTTTTACCAGGAGCTCTGAAAAACTGAAAAAAAAAGTAAAGGTGTTCCTTGAAATTGGGTTTGGATAACAGCTTTAATATGTAGAGAGAAACTGCTCTAAATGAAAAGCTTGTAAATGGGAGGACTTTCTTTGCAGATGGCTCAGAGTATTCAACCTGTAATATCACAGCAAGCCAGACAAGGAGAATTTACCATATTGATTACTGAATACATGGTAACACTGTCTTGTGAATCATTATAGCTATGTCCAGGAACTTTACCCAGCTGTTTTGAAACAGCTTGTTATAAAGGGGGACTTTTTTTTCTTTTACTGCTTTGTGAGAGAAATACACTTTGTGTCAGTGTAGTCTGAAACTTGTAGATGCTAACCTTCTAGTAGATCTGTTAGATTACTTCTGGTCCAGGCCCACAAGGTCCTCTTGGGAGTATCACTCACCGTCTATATTCCGATATGAACCAATCCATTTCAAAATGATTCATTGATGTTCCTCCCATACCCTTGAGATCATTTTCTACCCCAGTCTAATAGATCTTACTGTCAGTAACTTTTTGGTGTTTTTGCAGCTCAGTATTCTGTTGTCTTTTCCATCATATTCCTGTTAATAACTCTATGACTGCAGGAAAAATGGGATCTCAGTTGATAAGCTTAGTTGGAGTCCCAGCACAGAAGCAGAATGAATCATACCTACACTGACCCCAAGTAAACGCTTCTCTGATCACCACTTAAAAATACTCAATGGTGTATTTTTAAAGGGCCAAAAGGTAGGTGGAAACACCCCCATCCTGCTGCAGGCTGTGTGGTGGGGTCAAGAACTGGGACGAGAGAGGTCCTGACATCTCCCTTGCCATGGTGCTGGGAATGATTTTGTTCTCAGGGCTGCAGTTTGACAGGAAGAGATGGGGAAAATCTGGTGTCCTGACAAAACTTCAGGAAAAAAATAACATCCTTATATTTTGTCAGTGTGCCAAGATGGCCCCTGTGCTCTGGGACTATCAAACCAGGCTGGACATCTGGGATGGGGATTCATCTGATAAAATGAGGATGACTACACCAGAGTTAGTCACTCCAGGCTTCCTTCAGAGCCGATGGGGAGAAAAGTGTACTTACAGGCCATGATTCATCTTATTCTAAAGCAGTTGTTAAAAAACACACCACACGAATTACACCCCAGATACGCCCAGGTTTCTCTGCTGAACTAGTTAGCTCATTCCCATGTTCTACCATCCTGACACCAGAAAAAAAATTATGACAACTACTATAAATCTCTACTGTAACAATTAAAGCTTACTTCTTGCATTCCCCTGTGGTCACAAGAGAGCAGCAGGTCCCCAGACAACAAACCTTTAAGTATCAGACAACTGTTATGATGTCCCTATGTCTTCTAGATAAAATAATTTTTTTCTTCTGTTCAATGTTTCCTCAGGAAAGTTTCTTAATTTCTTGTTGCTCCCACTGTTTTGTCTGGACTTTGTCCAGCTAGGCTTTAACGTTTAATATATTCCATACTGTTTTACTAGCTCAAGCTAAATAATATCTCTTATTGTTCACACCTCAGCCTCTATTTCGGTTATCTCCCTTTAGTCTCATACTGTAAACATTGAAACATTATAAATATTGAGTCTCAAAATATATTTTGAGATACACAAATGTCTGGTCTTTCCTCATGAAACTATACTCACAAAAAACTTCAAAAATTAAGCCAAAATGAAAACCTCAATTATTCCTGCCTGTGCTTGACACTTGTACAGTTGCAGTACTGACACCACCAGTACAGCAAAGAGGAGGCAAAATAATAAGATTAGCAGCAGTGGCTTTGACTCCAAATGCCTTTCAGGATATTGGCTGCACTTGGGTTTGAATTTACATCCCACCAGGAGGCAGATTTACATTTCAACTATTAGATCTCTGTGAGAAACTTCTCCTACTCCCTGTGAGTCTGTGATTTTTCTGGCTGGTAGTTAATGAATACACACAGATTTAACACGAGTAGTAACGAAGACACAGGGAGCCATAGGATAGTGAGAAGCAGGAAGCAGTTCGACACAATTTCCTTGAATGAAAATGTATGTGGGTGTTCATAGTTCTCAGCTGGAGCAGAAAACTTTGGAGCTCAGTAAAAATAAATGTTGCTGGATTATCCCTCCTAACAAAACACTTCTGAGAACAAACACTAGCAGAAAAGCCCTCCAAAAAATCCAAGCAGGGGTCAAGGTTACACTGCTCTTCTGTTCTGCATAGCCATGGTGTTGATTTCAATGGGACCAAGGCTGTGAAGGACCTTTAGAGATATCATTGGAGAGGTGACTTGTGCACAGGTCATTACTTGCTCACCTTGCTTACATCCTGTGTGGAGCTGCAAAGGGGTGAAAAACATTTATTTATTTCCATAAAACTATACTGGATCGCAAGTAGTTCTTTATTTTCAATTGAGGCCATATTTCTTTGAAGTGAACTTGGGTAGTTTCATGTGGTCTGATCTTAATGTTTTCTCATAGGTGCTGTTTGCCAGTCCAAACCAGCCTTGTTTTTAACTGCCACTGCACTGAATAAGCTCACCCTTGGGACCAATGCAGCATATGGCACCAAAATGCAGTACAAGAAAAAACAGTGAGCTTCTTTTTATTTTTGTGTCTGTGGCCCATACCACATCACATGTGATATAAGAAATATTAACCAGCAAGAACTTGTGTGGGCAAGGCTGAAACATCAAAAGAGGCTGTCGAACGGTGCCCAGACCTTCCTGGGCTTGTCTCAGCTCCCGCTATTTAATGCAAATTAGGTCATTTCATGTATGGAGATAGCAGAGTGATCCTACTTCATATCTCAGTCTTCCTTCAGGGAGTCAAAACCAGCCAAATACTTTGAGAGACCTGGTACCCTGAAGGCAACCACTAACTATCAAGGTGCAGCACTTTCAAGATAGTCACTCACATGTGCAGGCCTGTGGGCTAAATCATCTTTTCTGTCTTAGTAAGGAACAGAGCGCAGCCAGCAAAAGGGAATGAGGAGATGTTTGATCCCTGAGAAACAAGCATTTTCCTGCTGACTGGGGAAAGAGAAAGGACAGCTAGAAAACAAGAGAAGAACCCAAGCCAAAAAAAGAAAATAGAACCAAATTAAACAGAAACACAGCCACAAAGCCCTGCTCCTTTCTCCCCTCCCCAGCAACAGCAGCAAAGAAACAAAATGAACTGGAAGCACAGGCAAACAGAAAAGATGCTTTGCTCTACATTTCTCCTTGCTAGCAGTGTGGTGCTCAAAGAGCACGGCCTGGTCTTTACACGTCTTTTCTTACCATATTTTGTTACATTCTCTGCTCAGCCTGTTTTTTGTTTATCCTTCTCAAGACCCAAGCCATATCTTCTCTTTTCAGGTTTTTGATTCCCATTCTTTTTTCTTTCCTAAATCCTTGCTTTACTCCTTCTCAGTGTTCTGTGACATCTGTTCACATGGCTGACACTTACATGGGAGGCAGGTTTTCCTATGATGCCCAAGCAGACATCTTCAGGATGTCAGATGGAATCAAAATAGTTAAATGATAACAGAAAAGTTTGAAGATTATTTATAATTTTATGGCCTTTAGTCATGTCTCCATATGTTTCATCTGTTGTTCAATAGACTTTAAATGCTGCTTGAGCAGTGAGATAGGTTTGTGGGTTGTATTTGTAGTCTTACCAAAGGGCCATGTGTTTTTTATCTGTACCTTAAAATTCATAGATGCACTTAGTCAACAACAAATCATGTTGGACCATCATGTTGGACCATCTACTATTTAAAAGCTCCACAACTTCTTACAATGAGTTTTTTATCAGATTTATCATGTTATTTGGGAAAAAAATAATTCATCTGCCTAGAAAGACAGCTTCTTCAAAAAAATTTCCTGAAGATTTCCTTAAATGCTAATTTAAAGCCAAGTGTCATATGATTGCCACCATAATGGCTGTCAATGAATCTGAGTGATAGAGCAATGGTGAGATGAGCTCCTAAAGTGTACGTGAAAGAGACCAACTTCCCAGGGCTTTTTTCCACCTAGTAATGATCCACTATTGAATTTGTGTTTGCAACAAATTCACAAATGAATTAAAAAATCTTGGATCTAGGCATCTATTGTGAAGTGCACTATGCAAGCATAATTTCTGAGCAAAAATTTATAAAGATGCATAGATGCACAACATCATGTTGATAAATGCGCAAACAAGTGCATAATTTAACCAGTCTTTCTAGCAGTTGCTGTCAACAGTCAAGTAAACTGCTGGCCAGTCTGCAATAACTTGCACTTTAAAAATACAATTTGCTGATGACTGTCATGAAGTTTTCAGGAAGACATCACCTGTTTCCATGAGTTTTACCAGAATTAAGCAACAGAATTGATTCTGACACATTTTTAATGTTTTACCAGAATCAAGCAACAGAATTGATTCTGACACATTTTTAACCCCAGCATCCCTTTTTAAAAGTCTGTCCTTACAATGTTTAAACTGTCCTTGTTTCTAGCTGAATCTTCTCTCTGATTTGTCTTAAGAACTGGAAATATTCCTTCTGTAAAAGAGGTGACATAAGTCCCTTTTTTTACCATTTTCCTAAAGAAATATGGTTGTTTGAAAAGAGGCTTCAGGAAAGGTAGGTAAAGGGAGGGGAACCGCCCACTTCTCTGACAGCATCATTTCCCATGTTGCATGCATGCTTGCTGTTGCCTTTCTGTAAGTGTGCTGAAGGTATGCCTCAATTGCAGGAATAGTGTCTGAAAAAACATTTCATGTCTTTTTCTGCTTGTAATTCTTCTGCTTTTTTCATGTTTAAACCTTTAGAAAAAAGGTAATTCTTGTTCCCGATTTGTTCTTTGTGCATCTATGCAAGAAGCAGGAATAAAGCCAACAGTTAGACCTGGTTACTTACATGCATGTAGGTCCACAATCTGCATAGCTCTGGGCAGCTGGCATCCTTGCCGTACTTCTCCATGCACAGCTTCTAATCACAGCCTAGCCTTAAAAGAAGACAACTGATTGCATTAACCAAAATGAAATGTTTTGAGAAGCCTAGTTGGCTGCCTTTTTTTTTTTTAATGCAAAATATGTAATTGAAATTCAGACATGGTGTTTAATCTGACCTTGGAAAAGTGACAGCTTTTGTTTGGAGCAAGCATCACCCTGTATTTTTTTCTGAGAAAGTAGAGATTTACAAATTTTGAAAACAAGACAGAAGCTCGAGTGCCTGGAGACTGTCTGTGAGGTATTTGGCAGATGTAAAAATAGTTCCTGTAGTTTCCCAGGGTTATGGAGAGAAAGCTCCAACAAGTCAAAAAGCCAAGCACAAGCAGTGAAACAGCACAGCCCCCAGAGAGAGGGATCCTGGGCTGAAGAACTGGCACAACAAAATCTGAAGCACTGAGAACTGGTTGGTACAATTGCTGTAGTGTTATGAGAAAAACACTTGGGGGTTTGTGTGTGAGAAGAACTGCAAGACCATGGTTACTAAGTCCCCTGACGGGAGAGAGGCACAATTCAGAGCACTCAAGCAACGGAGTCTGATTTTCCCTACAGTAGAGCTTATCTCCCTCCATTACTAGAAAGTCTGTAGGGGCTTCTAAAGTTCACTGATGGTGGAAGATGTTTGGTGCAACATCTCCCTATCTAACTAATTTAGTAGCTTTAGAAGGGTGACCATACTAGCTGAGATGGTTTGCACTGAAGGATGGGTACGGAACAGTAGCCTTAGCACCACCGAAGCTGCTGTTCACCAGACTCCCTTCACAGAGCCAGGGGGGTAAAGAGATGGCCAAGGCACCAAGGACATCTCTGCATTGCAAACCACTGTCAACAAATACTGAGGCACAATGTCAGGGGAGACTTCTCCTTATAGCTCATCAGCCAGAGAACTGACTCCACAGTCTTTTAGCATATTTTTGGGTACACAGAGGAGTTTCGTCATTCTAAATAGCTATCTCTGCCTGATGTTCACGGTACATTTTGGGTTTTTGTAGAAGACCGCGTTCACATCACAAGTCCCACATATCACCTGCTAGGTGGACTTTCATATTTTATGAAGTCTAAGGGAAAGCAATAATTTGCAATACACCTTTTGTATTTTCAAAAACAGTAGGCAGCTGAATGGGGAACTACTAAATAGTTTGGGAACTCTACAATAAAGGAGATGGAGATAGTAATCTGCCATATTATAGGACTAACCTGCCTATTTTTTTCAATTTAATTTTTTTCTAAATAAACCATATTGCTGGGACTCAAAGACTTAGATGCAAGATGACATCCCTTCTTGCTAAACAGTCTTTTAACTCCAGGTCAGCTGTTGCTCCTATTGTTCTTGCACTTCTGGGATGTTTGCTACTTTCATGGAGGACTGAATCAGACACTTTTGTGGATTTTTGCAAAATCTGCAGCTGAGGCTCATTAGTACATCTCTGATATTAAGCAGAATTAAAAACACATTATAACCTGGCAGAAGTAATATTTGACAGCCAAAATTAGAAAATTGCACTTTCAACAGTAATTAATGACATAGATTCTGTGATGCTATTACTAAAATATGTTAGATTCAAACATATAAATAGAGTATAAAATTTAAAAACTGCTGCTAATTAGCTATCAGAATCCCTGCATTAATATACATTTATACTGCATAAAAAATCTAAACATAAGTTTATACTGGTCCTAGAAGTCCAAGAAATAACCTTATTCTTGGAAGACTTTTCAATCATTGGAAACAAATTTTTAAATGTTTAGAACAGTGCTAGCTTACTTATTAATTGGGAATAGTATGTATCCTTCTTGAAATCTGACAACTGGACTAGATTTTCTGTGATGTGTGTATTATCTATGCATCTTATTGAAAATTTTTGAACAGATAACTTTCAGGTGTTACATTATCAGCATAAGTCCAAGATTCTGAAAGTCACAGTACAACCATGGGCCTGAGTTTCAGTCTTCTGTTTCATGAAATTGTGATTATTTTGATTTAAGCTGGCTTGTGATAAGTTGTATTTCAGATGAGATATAGTTATTTTGCATTTGAAGATAAAGAGACTGAGTGTCCTACTTTCTAACAAAAAAATCTACCTTTTTTCAACCATCAGGTGTCAGTTCTCAAATGGACTGGAAGCATCTTGCCTGAATAGTTTGGAAATGTTTAATATCCTGCAATTTAAATTCACTTCTACAGCTTTGTTCATTCACTATCGCACTATTGTGACTTTATTAACCAAAAATCAACATTTAATTCATTTTGTACTTCATTCTGCTTCCTTATTCAGTCTTCTGGAGGAATGAGCTTGAAGTGAAATTCTGTTTTCTGCAAAATTATCCTTACAGATGCCAGAGTCTGAAGCATTCTGAAGTGCTTTGAATTTAGAAAGGGAGGAAGGGACTTGGTAGAGAAGGGCTACATGGAAAGGTTGGCAGCATAAATGTTTGGGAGAAGAGATAAGCACCAAGAATGGGTGATGGAGTTGATATAGTGGCTTAAAACAGAGTTAGAGAAAGCATCTGGGAGTTTGGAGAACATCAGAGAAGATCACTGCAGAAAGAGCTGCAGTAGAGACCAGTCAGGTCATGGATGCTTTGGACAAATTTCAGCTAAACCAAGCTCAAGAACGACTCCACACTTTAACATCAGCCTCTTACGGTGACTCTGCTTGGTAAGAGCTTCTCAGGTCTCTAAGGCCTTGCAAGTATTCCAGGGACATTTGAGCACAAAAATACATTTCCAGCCTAAACAACTCCAGCCTACCTACTGCTGGTTGGTACTGTGCATGGAGGTTATGAAGGCTGTCTACATCTCATTACCCTATCTTTCCAGAAACTAACTGTAACAAAGGCCATTAAGGCCAATTAAAGACCAATGGTGGAACAGAGATCAACATAACAGAAGTACAGTATGTAAACTCCTGTGGATTCAATGAGACAATACTTCACTTTTTAGTCAAGGTAGCACTGTAAGTACTGCAAGATATATACCGTGTGAGAAATAACAATTTTCCCAGCAGCCAACAGACTGCAGTGCTCACCATTTTGATGAAGAGATGAATCTCCTAAGAGGCAGAGGGCTTTTTGTCCTTTAGTAACCACACAGCTCATTTCTAAGTTGGTGGGAACCGGAACTTACAGCTTCTTGTATGGTGTGAGCTGGAAGCTAATATGTCAAGGCTTAGGTACCAGCTGATATGCATGACTTGTGATTTAGGAATGAACGTTTTACTAACACCTTATGAAAGACTCAAAAAAGTGGCAATATTTAGAACATTAATATTAAAGTGTGGAGGATAGCTTTCAGAAGCAGACAAAACTAAACGAATGTACTTCACTGTCACCATAATTATGTGAGAAGGAATACTTTCTTGTTTAGAAGAACTTCTTCCCATGAATGCAGGACATGCTGAGAAATGAAAGCATGAATTCTTTGGTAATAGAGCTCAGCAAATGCTGCTGCCCCTTTTTAACTATTCCCTGGTAAGCAATGGCACATATGCAGCCCTGACTGTTTCATGTTTACAAATCAGCACAGAGTATTTCAGTGTACAGTATAAATCACCTGCTTCTCCTGTGAACTAGCTTGCAAATCTTGAAAGTATACAGGAGTTTCCATATGCTTTTCAGCTGCTGCATGTGTATAAGTGAAATCAAGGCCTGAGTTGAAGCCATCACAATGGCTCATCTTGATTTCCACAGGCTTTGAGTGGTTCTGTTGGAGACCATGGATCCACATTAGAAGAGGACAGGGACCTACCAGCCGCATAAATTTATCATCTAAAAACCTCACACCAAGGTGTTCATGGTTCTTTTAGTCCAACAAGTACAGTAGGTTTTTATTGCTTTATATTTTTCATGCCAGATCAATTTCAAAGATCCAGTAATATAATTTGATTTGCTGTTTCTGTGGTAATAAGATAGTCATGTATGAGCTGAAACTTCTGACACTCCTCCATGTTGACAGAAGTGCTCCACTCCATTGATAAAAGTTTTTCCATTGATACCAGCAAACTTCAAGAGTTTTCAGCCACAGTGAGTATGTTGAAAAAATCCATTTCTACCAAACACTCTAAAGCTGCCAGCAAACAAAACTTGCAAAACAAAGGAGGCAGGAAGATGTGTGGCATTTTTGTGGACTTTATAATATGATCTGTTCAAGTGGATGGGTTGGGGAGTGCTGGGATCTTCTGACACAGTTTTCACTCTCAGCACATGTCTTCTCTTGGCTCTTCTGATTTCTGCTGTAAACTAACTATAAAGTATCCCTACTTATATGTTCTAGACTGTCCTTTAATACTTTTTTACCATTAACATTTCCCTCTTCCTTTGAATTATTAGTTGCTTATATCATTAACTAGTGAGTGTCAATCTGTGACTCACCAGTATTCCCTTTTGCCCTGATTCATATCCCTTGAGATCATCCCTCTGTTCTGGTCTCTCTGTCTGTTGTGTCTTCTTCAATACCTAGCTATCACATTGTGTTTAGCACAGACTGGATAAAACTCCTGATGTTTTTCTGAGGTTTTGCTTCCTCTCACTCATTCTGACAGTTAATACTGACATAATATTCATATTGCTGGACCTGTATTTGGTTTCCCTGATCATTCATATCTAAACTGCCATTGTCCATATTTAATTTTTAATCTGAGTTTGCCTTTTAGACAGCACACCTGGAAGCCCCAACTAGAGTCCTGTCATACCCTGCTCTGTCATCTCTTAACTTCTAATTTGGTTCCTCTATATGTGTAGCAATGTGATACAAACATTACCTTTTTTGCCCACACCTTCCTTTAATTCAGAGGCTGGTATGTGGAGAGAGATAAGGCAATGAGGAGTTAGGTGCTGAAGTTCGGTGTTTTGCCTCTCTCAAAAGAGGAAAAGAGAGAAAGGGCAGGGGAAGCATCTGTGTGAACAGCTCCCAATATTTCCCTTAGAGCTTGTCAGTGATGGCTTACAGGGCAAATTACTGTTCTTGGCTGTAGGAGCTTCACGTGCTACCTGTTTCTTTCTTGTCAGTTGCTTGTATACTGAGGTGGTCTCACATCTGCTTGTGTCCAGTGGTCTCATGCCCACTCATGCCTGTTGCAGCACCTACCAAGCTTGTTTGTAGAAGATTGGAAGAGCAGAAAACCAGGGTCACCTAGGAGAGAAACAGCTCAGAGTGGAGACAGAAGGATTTAATTAAAACTGGGACTGACTAATTAGGCTATATTTGAACAGGCCCCAGTTGTTCACACAGACAGTTTCTGGGATTTACAGCCTTTCAGGGGAATGCTCCATGAAACAGTGCTAGAAGGTTTTGTGGTTCACTGCTTGCACCTCCCTGTCCCAAGAGGGCAGAAGAGATTTCACAAGCATAAACTCAGGCAATGTAGGGAGGCCTGTGTCATGATACTGTCAGCAGTCCTGGCCAGAAACTAACCAGAGATAGGCAACACAAAAAAGCAGGGCTTTGTGAAGTGAGTACAGTGCTGATCACATGTTACATGACTCTGAAACTGAAAAATTACTGCTCCAGAAAGTATAACTTGTGGAAGGTTTAATCACCACTTAAAATTCCTTTATGGAAATGCAGTCTGTTTGCAGAGTGCTGGAGAATAGAGAATATACAGTTCATTGTTTCACAGATTTCAACACACTGACATTAATGAGCTAAATGAATTTCTCCAAGACCTGAATGTGGCCTTTAGGAGCACCTCCAGACATTATCCTAATTGCTCATGCAAAACAAGTACTTACTGATAACGTGCAAGCTGTTCTGTACATAAAGGAAACAGTTCAATTCTAAAGCATCACTGATGAAAGAACAACAAAATAGTGCTGGTATTTTGATTTTAATAAAACATCTCTGGATTTACACATCAGACTGAATTAGATCTTATTATTAAGAAACAAGCAAAATGAATGCCATTTATGCCATTATTCTTTATGTTTTTATTTTCTTTTGCTCTTAAGTCTGTCCTGGAAACCTCTTTGAAAACTGTATCTGATTTTATTGTGTCTCTTTCCCGCTATCATGTTAGGATTCGAAAACTAAGCAAGCTAGTAGACAACAGTTTAACTTTGTTTTAATAAGTTTCATCAAATTAATCAGTTTAAGTAAAACATACATGATTATAGGTATACACAAAGGAAATGAATGAAGTTATATAGGCAGGCTGCATGTATTCCACAGCACATTCAGCATCAGTTTGCAGAATTTAAGAACAAATACGATGAGTGTTAAAAGCACCAGAAATTACTTTTGAGGTACCTTACCTCCATATGAAAATAGCAGGTAACTAACTGCAATCATCTGGAAACTGAAGGATGTGCTGCCTGTCTGCAATACATTCAATAGCCAAGATATAATGAGTAGATTCTAGTGGGGCCAACTAAGTGATGCTTTTTTGTGAACTGTCACTGTTAAACTGTGTATTGCAGCGTTACATCCACTAATGTGAATCAGAGGTGAGGAGTACTGCCATGAAAAAGCTCCAGATCAAAGCTCATTGTAACACCCCTTAGTAAGTTTATATCAGGCTTGCTTCTTGTGGAGGGGGAATCCAATAAATCTGTACTAAATTTCAGAAACAACTGATGTATCTAAGGTAACACAAAATATTTTCAAAGGCAGTGATTTGTTGTTGTAAGGGAAAGTTCTTAACAATTGCAGCATTCATAGTATGTCTATAAATAGAAACATGTATATTTTTGTTCACTTCCCTCTGACAGGGCCCATTGAGAATAGCAGTTGCTCATATGGTCCCGGGGCTCCCTTGTGTCTTATTCTATTGCCTTTCCTGTCTTGCTAATATGAGGGTGTGGAGGTCACCCTATCATCCCTCTCCCTTCTCATTTCAGGCACCATTATAACTTAAAAAATAGACTAAGCGCGTTCAGATTTTTCAAAAGTAGCCCCTCATTTTGGATGCTTCAGTGCTTGGATGATTTTTTGTAGGTATCTGTGATACTTTGAGAATCTTTATGACCAAATTACACCTCATACTGGAAAATCTGGCTGCAGCACTTGAAAGCCCACCTACTGCCGCTATACCACCCTGTGTACTTGAAAGGCTGTGACTAGGCAATGGCTGCATGTTGTTCTTTTGCTGCTTTGCTGTGGGGAACAGACGACGTGCAACGCATTTGCCTGTTGCCAAGTTTAGCTTGCTGTATAACATTTAAGATACTTGTGGAGATGTGAGATAAGAAAGCAGCCTTTTGTATTTAAACAAATCCCACATTTATCTCCTATCTAAAGGTAAAGCACAGCATGGTAAGATTTCAGTCCCCTTCTAACTCTTCTGTGACACATTCAAGTTATATGGAGCCAATTAGACACTCTGCATGGCAAATGTTGTATTCTAGCCAATAGAGCTGTGCTGCTCAGAGAAGTCTGTGTTAATGGCTTTTGCAGAAGCTGGAACACACTATGGGAATGTTATCCTAGTCAATGAGGGGTTCACGCCTTCCTCAAAAAATATTAATGGAAATAGTTGTCCGGAGATTTCCCAAAAGATTTGAAGACTTCTCCCCTCCTCTAATAAAACAGTTGTTGAAAAACTGCAGACCTTGCAGTGTTCAGAATCGAGCAAATACTCAGCAGATCCTGCTTCTGTCCCAAAGTGAGAGGCTCGTGGCTTTTTTTTGGCAGCCCCCTGCTTGTGTTGGTGGAGTTCACACAGCCTTTCTGAAAGGTGAAGTGGGCGCCAGAGGAAGCATGCGTCATGGGGGATGACGCACTCCAGCCCTGCAAGAGCGCTGACCTTGCCCTGCTGCTCAACACTTCCCGCTGGCCAACACACGCAGCACTGCTGTGCTGGCTCTCTGAAGAAATGCTCATTTGTTCTGCAGGAAGAAGCAAGCTACTTTCATAGTCAGTCAAAATTAAAGCAGAGCTTCTGGTGAAAGAATGAAAATGCACCAGCCTGAAGGTGCACCCTAAGCACTCATTTCACGCCTCCCCTCAGTGTAGAAGGCTCTGCTAGACCTCAGTAAAGCTTAATGCAGGTATGGGGTGTATAGATAAGGAACAGCTAGTAATGGAGGTATTCATGGTCAGGAAACTGGTGGGAGGGCAGATACAGCCCAGAGAGGGTCCCCATCACCCATGTACCAGTCAGTCCAGCCATCTCAGTTTTGCTGTGCTCCCCGCAAAGAGCTTTTAATCTGATTCCTCACAGTGGTGATGCCAATCCAAATGATTACAGCACACCAGCAGATACCCAGCACCTTTCCATATTTCCTGTAATCATGAGTGAGCATTTCTACAAGACCTTGTACTGTGTCATGTATGGCACACCACATGAGCTCAACATTTCTGCATGGTGTGGGATAGTCACACACAGCAATAAACTGGTGAACAACCCCAGTCTTCAGTGGCCTAAATAAGTGTCTGGTTTGTCACATCACAGCATGGCCATCTGTGGTATTTTTTTCCCCCAAATTGTATTCTAACAGCTATTATTCTTCTTGCATTTCTGTATCATCAGTGTGAAAATACACATTGTAGTGTTTGCTCTGCTTGAAATGATCTAGCATTGCTTTGGAGCAAATCTTGCTCATTTAATCCAATGAAGGCTTCGAGTACTGCTACTGGTCATAAAATTCCGCACAGAAGAAATGAAAGCCTTGCTTTACAGCCCTGAAGTCAATGGCTAGTGCATTGTATAATGCTCCTCACGCCAACTCACATATGCACAAGGACACACGCATGCTGGGAGTAAATTCCTGTGGTGGTATTTCTGACCTATATCTGGGCTTGAAGAGCTCCATGTGTAAAAGTTGCTTCTGAAAAACACACCTAATCTTTCTTTTAAGGGAAAAAAAGAACGGCAGCAAAACAATGACTGATCTTGCATCAGGAAAAAAAAAAAATTAAAGCAGCAATAGTCATGGCATTTCCCAGCATTGTGATATTCTTACTGACAGTACTCCTGCAATGGCAACATCTCCACATGGCTGTATAAAAAAGCCTGAAGCTTTTATTTCATATTTTGAAATAAAATTTCCTGCTTCATCAAATTAGTAAATTGCTTTTTTAAACAGGAATGTATTACATAAAACCTAAACTCTTTTAAAGTATTTCCAGAGACAAAGAGGCAGAGCAAACTTGTACTGAAAGAAGAAAATGAAACGAGCAACTCAAGTGATCTGGCCTTTTTCCTCCAGCGCTGCACCAGCCACTGAGACAGTACAAGTACACACTATAATTCCCAGTTTAAGTACAGAGGACGAATTCAGAACAGTATCATTTACAAGAGGAAATGGCCAGCCATATAGTGTAATCTGGTATACATTGTCTCTAAAGCTGCTTACAAATCATACATTTCCAAATAGTTATGTGCTGTCTGCTAGTGGCTCATGTGGTCTGGATTAAAACAAAATTGCCTGCATCTGCATTTCATCAGATTTTTTTTTTAATCATCTAACGTGCAGGGACTAAAAAAAAATAAATTGCTGAACTTTTCAGACTGCTATGGGAGAAATACAGACTGTATGTATAAATACAGTGTGATGTAGTTTTGTTTTACTGATATGGTCCTCCAGACCCAGTTTGCATTAGAGAGAAAAACAATAAGAATAAATTTTCTTTCAGGTTGGCATATAAAGCTTGGTTGCAATAAAGAACAATATCAAAAGAATGTGGAAATAGAGCAAGCTCGAGCTTTTCCTCCATCATGCTTGTTATGCTTCTTACTGATTCCAAAACCATACAGAGATTCACCGTACCATTAGAAAGAGTCACTTTTTTTACGTTACTTTCTGCTTTCTTCCATAGCAGAGGAGGACTTTGAATTCACCAGAACACTTCTGCTGACCTTGCATTGTGAAGCAAGCACCATGGCCAGTAAAAACTTCAAACTTTTGTCTGTGATGTTTTCAGCCTAAAGCACACTTGTAACCTTGTAACTGGGCAGGTACAGGTGGGGGACAGCAGTAAGGGAACCGTGGCTATCGCTGCCCAAGGAGGTGATGCTCCATGTCCTCCCGTGTGCACAGGGAGGAGGGGAAGTGCCAGCCACTGTGCAGCCTCCTGTTGAGATCTTATTCTCAGTGATGCTGCTACTACATTTTTAGGTTGTGTTTGCACAAATCACTGTTTTCCTAAGCTCCTGACAACCAGCTATGAAAGAAACACAGTAAGTGGCATATCTGTATACAACGTCATGAAAAGAAACATGGTTTTATGTTATTGCAGCCATTTGCATAGGAACAAGTATGGCAACAGCAGAGCCAGCCTGTAAAACTAGGTCAGCACAGGACCCAGGGTGCTCTGCCAAAGGTCATAGTCTGAACAAATGTCAGGTAGGGCATGGCAGTATCTTCCTTCCATAACCCTGATTTTAATCTCATTTTGCTTGGGTTTTTTGCAACCAGTTTCTTAGCTGTGGTCATAAAGTGATGGATGGTTTATGACTGAGAAAGTGTTGAGTCAGAAAGAGATACTTTTCACTTACCTTGGACCAAGGTCAGAGAATCCATATGTATGACACTAAATATACAGTACATGTTAAGGTATAATATACAGTAAAATGTACCCACGTTGATATGTTATCCCCTGGTCCCTTGTTCATGCTCCTATGGGTGAGGAGTAGCACAGCACAGCTATGCATAGCAGTCAGGAATTCACTCCTCAGGAAACACCTCATGCCTTTTCTTTTACACTTTCTCACATGGAACAGGAATTCCTTTCATGTCCTTGTCCCTTTACCAAGATGCTATTCAACTAGGACATATGGCACTCTGCTGCCTGTACACCCTGGGGAACTTTGAAATGTTACCTTTTAATGTGTTTTTTCTAGCAGAAACCCAGGCTGATTACATACAAGTTGGTGCCACATCTGAGAAGTACTAATTAGTGACTATTGATTCATTAATATTACTAGTGCCGTTGAATGTAGCATTATGACGTTACCCTTGCCTCTTCTTATGTGCTGATTTAATTAAGGTGTTTGTTTGTTTTACTGTTATTACTTCCTGTACCAGGAAACCAAACACACTCTAAAGATGTTAACAATGGATTCAAAGTCACTCCTATGTAGCTTGAGGGAATAATTTTTAAAGTCCATTAAAGGAATAGGGGTAGTTTCGCACAGATTTATTTCCCTAGAAGGAAGCAACTTGATTGCCTAGCTTTATCTGCAGCATATGCTGATACTTGTTTACACTGGCTGTTTGCCTAAACAGCTCAATTTCCTATATTTCTGACACAAAAATAAACCTAATGATACTCTATAGTGTGCCCCACTGCAGCCGAAGGAACATCTCAATTACTGAGCTCAGCTGGAGAAATTCCACCAAAATCAGATTCTCTTTGAACCTTTGGAGTGCAGTTACAGAGCCGCAGTCATGCAGGAAATCCCCTTGCCTGCAGATCACACAGAAAGCACAGCACCTGGCAGTGCTGTAGTTGGAGCAGTTTCTGAAGAATGTGCCATTTTGCATACCCTTGCCTAAGGAAGCCGTTGTCCCAGCTCTGTGGGCTGGGGTTGCCAGCAATTGTGCCTGTGGATGAGTGATTGCCGGAGAGTTTAGGGCAGAGTTTAAGATGGTGTGCCCTCCAGTTCCAGTACAGCCACTCACAGAGCAAGCAGACAGATTAGAAAACCAGAAGCCAGGGGTTTTCCCTTGCCCTGCCTTTCACTGGGGTCTTTTGTAAGGTGGTGGCCATGGGAGATTGTTGCAAACTGTACTTTGTCTCCCTGAGGCCACCTGCATGGAGGTCACACTCAGCAGGTGTAGGCAAAGAGCAGGGGACAGGCTTTTCTAGCTCTGCCAGGGTGGGCATTGGCATACAAAAGGCATTAGGACAAACGTGTCAATACTCTGCTCCCTGTCAAGAAAATTACTGTGGGAGATGATACAGCCCACTGACACAGGGGGGTGCCTCTGAGCCTCACACCACTGAGATGACAGAGGCTATGCGCCCATGTCAGGACTTTTGGCTGGTGTTGGTGGCTGGTCCAAGAACCCCATGTGTCATGCCTGGATGTGCTGCTGAGGTTTATTTTCACAAGGATGTGCAGATCAGATGTGAGGGGTAGAACATTGCCCATAAATGAAATGCAGCCTGCAGACAAGATCCTAATGAGGCACAGCTGGCTGCTGGTCTGAAGGGCTGATATGTGTACCAATTACATCATGATGAAGTATCCTTGCTGACATGTCACCACACTGCTTTCAGTACACAGAGCACAACTAGCCAAGTCTATATATAGGAAAAAAATCAGTCTGCTAACTCCCTAAATCATCAGAATAAAATAAATTGCCGAAGCACAAATCACCGCCACAATACACAGAGACGTGCCTGCTCTCCAACCATATGATCAGCTAATGAACTGGGCCAGCTGGGACTAAGCAGACCCAAGAAACCATTGCTGGGGAAAAGGATACAGGGCAATAATTGTCTCTAGCATGTGCTAAGGCAGTGACCCCCAGAAAAAGGTCCCCAGTGATCCTGCCTTTGGCAGCTGTGGCTATGTACCAGCCTTCCAGCCAAACCGAATCTTCCATCCCATCACAACCTGTGGCTTCCAAAGGGATGGTCTTGCTGCTCCTTTTTTTTTTTTTTCCCCACAAACTCATACAGGGCCTGAACTTCAGTATCTGCTGAGAGCTAAGAAAAGGTAGTGGTCCAGAAATGCTACCACTACAAAACTCTGGAACAGTGCCAGTTATACAGGAGCACCACCTACTGTCTACTAAATATCTATTAATACATCTGTGTTTAAGCACCTCTCATGCCCTCACACAAAAACTATCTCTGACCACCTCCCTCTGAACTGAACTTTCTATCTGCCATCTGAATCTTGTCTTTGGTACAATGTACGGCCATCTACTGAGAGCAGGCATGTGCATGCGTGTGTGTGTCTGTGACAGAGGACTTGGAGAAAGCAAGGTAGACAAGAGCCTGTGTGTGCATGATCTGCAGGGTACAAAGCTGGACAGGATTGAAGTAAGGCAGCTCTGGCATCAGACACACTAGGTGAGGCCCCACATATACAAAGATGGTGGCACTCATCTCTCACCTAGCCAGACCAATGTAAAAGCAAAAATTTTCCACACATCTGTGAGAAAATCCAGCATTATATCTCCTCCCCATCCTGCAGGGAAACAGGGATGCAAGATGTGGAGCAAAAGAAAAGCTTCTGGACTAGAATTTCAGACTTTCCACAAGTTCAGGCAAACATTGTTACAACAATTACACTACTTGCATCCATTAAACCTGTTGCATTAATTACAGCAATACTTTCAAGACTTTTGGCAATGACAGTGGTAGGAATTTAAGAATGTGAAGCAAAATTTTGATGTAAAGTCTCAGGACCTCTGGTCCTAAATGTGGGCCTGTAATGATTATCTTTCACCTCCTGATTACTGGGAAGTTGGGATACAATAATATGAAAGTATGGTGAGAGAAGAAAAAGAAAAACAAAGGAGATTGTGGCTAACAGAGTTAGAAAACAACAGTTAAATCCAGAATAAAAGGATTTTTTTAAAAAAGTGAACAAATGAAACAGTGAATATGCCATACAGAGGAAAGTGTTGAGAAAAGTCGACAGATGCAAGAGACGTGGAAGGCTGATTAGAGAGAAAAACTGAAGGAGAAGATAAAGTAGCAGGGAGAAAAAATAAACAATGAATGTAGAAATTATTAAAAGAACAAATCAAAGAGAAGAACTTTAGTTGTATGACATATCAAGTGGACAGCAAGTTTTTAAGAATAAAGTATTCTGCTACTCTATTAGGTCAGAAATGTATGCATAAATGTGAAAATTCAGCTAGGATCACACATAAAATGTTTACTGTCTTAATCACACGTTTCACTGTCTATTTTAGCCACCTTCAATTAAAAAACATAAATTTGTTCTTGGGCCTTCCTGAAGATTTGTTCTTAACCAAAGTTGTACCTATGCATGTGAAGCTGTAAATTGTTGTGTGGTATTACATTGTGACCTCTCCAGTAGATCTCTGAAACATTTTTCAAAAAAATCTACCATCAGTAGAAATGTTACTGTTCAAGCCTGTAAGCATGAGTCAAGCAAAAGGAACAGTTCCTTTCCAACAGTTTTTAAAAGATGGAAGTTGCTGACCTGCCTCCCTGACCTGAAGAGCAGCTCTGTGCACACTCTGTGGGACAGTAACTGCTCTGTTTCCTATTTAAAATATTTAAGCTGCTTTTGCAGTTTTGATTTACTTATGTGAAATAGTTGGTCACTATTGAAATAACTGAGGTTATCATTGCCTTTCATGGATTTCGCCCTTGGAGTGGATTCAGAGAACAAGATGAGACAAATGCGCTGTAGAAGTGAGCTGAATCAAACAGCCAGTCTCCAAGATTTTCCAAACAAATAAAAGTATTACAATTCTATTGGAAAACAAGGCAATCTGCTGCTCCTCCAGTTTTCCCCACCCCATATTTCTAAAGACCTTGCTCTCAAATGCCATCGATAGCCTGTTGTAACCTATGCCTTTGGATGCTGGACCAGAAACTTCACAGGAGTTTGTAGGGCTGTCTCTGGATGTGCTGATGGAAGACAGGGACTAAAGAGGTAAAGGTTGCTGGAGGAAGCCAAGGGTTAGGATAGGAAGGCTGAGCTCTTTCCGTCAGGTGAAGGCAGATGAGTAATGCAGCAATTTGGCATTACTTCAGCATGGCTCAGAACCCCCACTGGGAAACCCCCTGAGTTCAGAGCTATGTGGTACTTGACACAGGTTTTTTCTAAATGTGTTTTACCATCCTGTAAATGTAATCTGTTTAATTTTGAAACTTTACTAAGTAATCTTATAAGAAAATGCAATGTTTTTCCTATATTTGGAAACTTGCTTTCTGTTCCATTAAAGAGTGCCATTTTTAAAGCTCTGACCATGTCTCCGATTCTCTCTTACTCTTTCTTGAAAATACCGAAAATGTGCCTCTTCAGAGAGTCCTTTTGTGTGTAAAGTGGCATCAGAAAATAATCTTACCAAAGGATGTAGGGGTTTAGACAAGATCTGTTTGGGGGCTTAACTGATTGTCAGCGGCAACAGCAAAAAAACCTGCAGACCTTTTTTTGCCAATGAAAGGTTATCTGAAGGTTACTGGTTTTAGAGAAAAGCACGTCACTCTCTTCTTCAGCCACCCTTGCACTCCGCTTCAGCACATACAGTTGTAGATAGATGTTGGCTTCTTCAGATAACACATCTATGATCATGCAAATCAGAGATATCAGTGACACTTTATTTATTAATAATTCTGTTATTCAAGGCAAACCACATGCTCTGGGCCAACAAATGTCATAAAACAATAAGTCTTGGATAAAAAAAAAAGTTTTGGGATGATGGAGTGCATGAACCAGATCATCTTCTCCCAGTGTATCACACATCTGAATGTGATTAATCATGTATCTGCTGGACATCATTCCATAGGCTTATTGCTCACAATGACACAAAAATAATTTGGAAATGCTGTAGTTTCCCCAATTAATAAACTAGGATATTTAATTTAAAGATTGAGATAACCAAATGCTTGACTAGCCACAAATTTTCCTGTTTGTACTTCTGAGAACTGATTTTGACTTTTAGTCCAATCATATGGTATGAGCATTACAATGTGAAACTATGATTAAGGTAAACTGGTGCCAGCAGCATTTTCCTCAGCTTGGCCTTGTTGTGCTTAGGGTTATGATATTTCAAAAGTAGTGGTTGAATCTTGCAAGATCATGCTCTTGGGAGCACTTTAAAATGATAACTATGGAATATAATTATGTGACAAGGACTGGATTTCTATGTGCCATAAAAAAATATTTTTTCTGCAGTATGTAGTAGTTATATTACTTTCTATTGCATGGTTCTGGTGTTCACATTCCCACCTTCCAGGTGGATAAGGTTAGGTACATTCTACAGAATGAAGTACTGGTACTTGCAGGGTGAAGTAGTCAGTGTGAAGATGGAAGATCAAGGTTTTTGTTAAAGAGCTAGAGACTAAGCTACTGAAATACCAAAGTACACACCATACATTTAGAGTAGCTGTGATTGCTCAGGATGTGCACTTGAGCAGGGGCTTGACCTGGTGGGCAGACCTGGATTGCCATGAGGTGATCAAATATCCCCTCAGAGGTGGCTGTGGGCAAGCATTTGTGGGGAAAAGCCTCACTACAAAAACATGTGGCTATTTTCTCATCTCTCCCCAAGGGTTTTGTGGGTGGAGGGGTGGGAAGAGTTGGCATTGGTGTTCCTTTCCCTGTGCTCTCCCCACAGCAGCCGGTGGGAACTGCAGAGGCAGATGAGTGTGTGGAGCTGAGGGGTGGTTAGGCAGATGATCTGTCTCACAGACTTACAATGCAAGAAGAAGGCTGGGGACAGCCAGTTTGCTCCCACAGAGAGACTACTTCTACTAGGCTAAAGATCAGTGCAAGCTTCACCTCAAAAATTCTTAGTGAGTTTGGGTTTGTCTTAACATGTTCATCTCCTTCCCGTTGTTCTCATGGACATCTGACAGCAGTCTGCCTCTGTTTTCATGACATAGGTCACAGTACGTGTCATGGAGAGACAAGTATAGGACATAGTATAAAAATAGTCTTTCAGTTACTTTTTGGGAAGATTAAGTTTGTTGTGTGAGTTTCTCAGCTCTCATAGGAAATTGCTGAGGGGTTTGGGTTTTGTAGGTTTTTTCTTTTGTTTTTACAAGCACATCTGCTTAGTATCTTAATTTCTAAATAAATTAAATGAAGCACAGAGTTAACCCATGTGAGACCATAAATATGTAGGTCCTTAGGAACTGAATTTTGAATTGCTTCATCTGTTCAGCACTACAACAATGACTATTTCCATACATCTCTTTGTATAGGACCCGAAAACCCAGGAATGCAGAACTGAAATCAGCATGAGCTGTGGCTTTAAACCTCTCTGTCAACTGTACTTCAGAACTGTTAGCTTTATAGAGACATCTTCAGCAGCTGAAGGGAATAGAAATAGTCAGGAAATTGGAATTACCATAGGAGAAGATGCAAGTATTGATTTCTTGGGACGGACACACACTAGTGATACAGATACACAAACTCCAGGCATGAATTTGCAGAGAGCACGGATACTATTGCTGCAGTTTGGAAGAGGACGCTTATGTGTCTGCACTGCAGCCATGCAAACCTGAGGATGCTCTTGGCTGTGCATCTAGTTGCTGTGTCGGGTGCTTCCTGACCCTGGGGGGTGGGGGGGTGACAGCCACCCAGCTCCAGGCTAACATCCCACAGAGAGGCCACAGCATACTCCATTCCCTCCCTGCCCACAGCACCTGGGGCTGAGGGAAGCACAGCTGCCTGTGGCCTCTCTGGTAGGCAGCTGTGACTTAGCCAGTGATTTTTAATCAAATATATAGGCCAAAAATGCATTAAACGACCTAATAAATGAACTGTTCTTAAATCTGAGGTTTGGTTTATTTTTTAATGCATTGGTAATATCTTTTCCAGGTGGGTTTCTCAGGTACTTCTGTATTAGCAGAAGTTGCTGGTGAGCATATCAGACTTCAGACTCTAGCTGATATAAGCCAAGGCACCTTCACTGACGCTGTGAAGCTTGCGTGACAATATACAGTAATGGAAAATTTGGGCCAAGTAATGCAGAGGAAATGGCTGACAGTGCACTAAAATGCGTGCACCTTTCAAAGAGTCACTGGTTTAATTTATTTTCTACTTGTTGCCTAGAGTCCCTGTTAATTCCTACCTGCCTAATAAAGTGCTAAAGTTGTTTCACGCCTTTTGCCACGTTGCCAGTTTTCACAGGGAATAACCACCACTGGTAAGCAGCAAACGTAACCCTTGATATTTTGCTAGGACTCAAATCTGTGACGTACTCCAACACCAGACTTCACAACTTAAAACTTCACAACAATTCCAGTATCAGCTCTATGGAATAAAGTAGCTGATACCTCGGAGCTGACTGTGTAAAGAACCTCTTTCTCCCTAAAACAGTAACAGGTTGAACAAAATTCTCACTAAGTGTCACTGAAGATGAAAATTCTGCGTGCCAGTTTACGAAACTTGGTTTTGGACCCATTACAGATACTGTAAGGTACCATCCTCATTGTAGGGAGTAATGAGAACAAAGCTTCTTAAAAAAAAGAGAAAGAAAAAAAAATATCTCAGCTTATGTGCAGATGTGGAAAAACCCCAAGAGGCCTATTACTCAATCCTCATGTCCAAGATCTGAATACACCACAAAATGTGATGGGAACAACTTCCTGTTACTTTGTTCATTTCTGTATATACACATGTAGAATTAAGAAAGATTGATTTTAAAATTTTATAGCAGCCCTTTAAAAGCACAGCTATACTGTAATAACACTATGTTGCTGTTATTCATGTGGCAGGCTGTTCTCCAGGCAGGAAATTCCGACACAGGAGTTCTTGCTTTGATTCCTCTGTGTACTACTGCTACTTGTGTACATGATGGTTCTGATTTTTATCTTAGAGGTTTTGGTGACATTCAACAAACAAAACAAAGGACGTGCACTTATCCATTTGCTTTACACTCTGATTTGTAAAGTCCCCAGAAATCTGGAGGAGTCCCTCAGGACTTACTAGAAACGAGAAACATTTTGTTTTTCCAGATGGTCTTGTAAAGCCTATTCTTTATTGATGATTAACGGTCTATAGTTTCAACCACAAAAAGAAATGTCTCTGAGTTCATAATCTCATGTTAAACCCTAATGATTCTTCTCTATACAGAAAACATTAGGTACCACACAGGGGTACAAACCCCTTGCACTCACTGTGGATTTTGATGTGGGAACACATGTCTTAACGAGCATCGGGCTGGAGTTTCTGGGCCGGGAGCTGCCTCTGAGACAGTGCTCGAGCCCCTGCAGTGGGTGCACCAGCAGCTGCTGGGTCCCCATTCACCCTGTGGCCGGGGCTATGTGTACGCTCTGGCCCTGTAATCTAGAGAAATACTGACCTGCTTTCTCCATCCACCGGCATCCCCCTTAGATTCAGTTTTCTTTTATCTTTCACTTCTTCCTACCTCCACTGTCCTTCTATAACAGGTCATTTTTCTGCAGTCATCCAAGCTCTTCACCCTCTGAGTTTTGGGCGAATGGCTATGAATGGCAGCCTGGCCCTCACACTGGTTTGCTTTGCTCTAAAAGAAGAAATATGAGAAAGTATCTCTGCAGATGTTCTCACTACAGCTGGGAGACATCAGGCCATATTCTTTGAAATCATTGTCTAGCCTGGCTGGATCTGTCACCTTTGGCTTTTTATATACACACATTTTTTTAAAGACACTTGTCTTTAGGAAATTGTCCAGACCCCTGTCCAACAGCTGGTACTTTGCAGCAGCAGCCAGCAAAGGCCTCAAGACTCCTAAATAATTTTCAAATATTTCCATGCAGGACTGTCGCTTTGTTTGAACTGTTCAGCTGATTCAGCACAGAGCCACGGAAAGGCTGATTAATGGTTTGCTTATTTTACAGACTAACAGTCCACAAAATGGTCCACTAATATTTCTCTGATGAACGTAGCCTTATTTCTGTGTTGCAGTAGGTTTACTGAGAAACTAAACTTCTACTTTTCTGGACTATTTGTGATTATGTTAAGAACTATGTGATACAGAGCGCCGATTATCATATTTAAACCTAGCATGTAGCCCTGTTTACTTATCATAGGTCATAAAGTATGACTGAAAAAATCCCCTGAATTTCATTTTTAAATGAAAATAATTTTGTAATGAAATACATGAAAAAAAGACATTCTTTCATTTGAGAATGAAAAAAACACAAGATAAAACATGAGGGAAAGAAAAAAAGCAATATATGGGCTGATTGTACAAGCTGTTATTACAGTTTGTACAGCAAAGTGGTACTTTCCTAAATAAATAATTTTGTTCACGTCTTTTAATTCAGAAGTATTAAATAGCTCTGTTTCTGCTTTCCAGATTTTTTAAATTGTTGTCTTATATTAGCTCTTTTGATGTACAAGTGCAGACTGACCTGTACTACAGAAGAAGATGGGTTTAAAGTTCATTCCAAGGAATGGGATAAAGACATTTTAAAAATAGAGAGGGTTTGTTTGGTACTTTTTTAATCTCTTACAGTGCTGAAAATCAGAGGTATTATTCATGATAATAATAGAACATTTCAGACAAAATCACACTTTCTTAAAGGCACATGCTTTAATTTGCTCAGTTTTGTCTGAAGACTTTATATTGACAATTATCTCCTACATATAATGTTTCAGGAGTCACCTTACTTAAATATAACAATGGAGGAAAAAACCTTCACTTCCATTTAACCCCTTCTGCTTAATAAATTGCATTTGATAGCTCTGTATGTTCTCTTTTGGCATGCTGACTTCATCTAATCTTGAAAATTATACACGAGTCCAAGTGTTTTCAGGGTTTGAAGAGAAATATGTGACTTTCTTTTAGTAAATGGAAAGAGAAAAAAAGCTATGCAATTTTAAACCCAAACGGGAAAGCCAGAAGGAGGGAGTGGGTCTCATTATTAACACTTTTGTTCTGTTTGCAGGTTCCCTTATGTTTAAAGAACTTAGAATCTCTTAGAAATTAATAGAAATGAATAAGTTCTATTTAAAATACAGTTATAGCTCAAAAGGGCTGGGAGGCTGGATTTTTAATTTTTTTTTTTTAAGAACATTAACCATTTTGGCTGTAGAGAGCAAAGAGGTGTCCCCTGAGTCACCTTTTCTGCTGACTAAACAACCCCAGTTCTCTCTGCCCCAGCTCCTCATAAGACTTGTTCTCTAGACACTTCACCAGCTTTGTTGCCCTTCTCTGGACACACTGCAGCATCTCACAGTGTCTTTCTTGCAGTGAGGGGCCCAAATCTGAACACAGGATTCCAGATGCAGCCTCACCAGTGCTGAGTACAGGGGGATCATCACTGCCCTGGGCCTGCTGGCCACACTGTTTCTGATACAAGCCAGGATGCTGTTGGCCTTCTTGGCCACCTGGGCACACTGCTGGCTCATATTAACCCAGTTATCAACTACACCCACAGGTCCTTTCCCACCAGACCCTTTCCAGCCGCTCTGCCCAGCCTGTAGCGCTGTGTGGGGCTGGTGTGACCCAAGGGCAGGACCCGGCACTGAGCCTTGTTGAACCTTATACAGTTGCTCTTGGCCCATCAGTCCAGTCTGTCCAGATCCCTCTGCAGAGCCTCCTGCCCTCAAGCAGATCAACACTCCTGCCCAACTTGGTGTCATCTGCAGGCCTCATTCAATCCTCTTGTTCAGATCATTGATATGGATATTAAACAGGACTGGCCCAAATACTGAGCCCCGGGGAACACTGCTTGTGACCGGCCACCAGCTGGGTGTAACTCCATTCACCGCCACTCTGAGCTCAGCTATCCAGCCAGTTTTTTACCCAGCTTAGAGCACACACATCCAAGCCATGAGCAGCCAGTTTCTCCAGGAGAATGCTGTGGGAAACCATGTCAAAGGCTTTACTAAAGTCTACGTAGACAACAAAAACAGCCTTTCCTTCACCCACTATGTAGGTCACCTTGTCATAGAAGGAAATCATGTTAGTCAGGCAGGACCTGCCTTTCATAAACCCATGCTGGCTGGGCCCAGTCACCCGGTTGTCCTGTATGTACTTCATGATGGCACTCAGGATGATCTGCTCCATGACCTTCCCTGGCACTGAGGTCAGACTGACAGGCCTGTAGTTCCCCGGATCCTCCTTCTTGGCCCTTCTTGTAGATGGGTGTCACACTTGTTAACCTCCAGTCTTCTGGGACCTCCCCAGTTAGCCAGGACTGCTCATAAATGATTGAAAGTGGCTGGATGAGCACTTCTGCCAGCTCCCTCAGTGCCCCTGGGAAGATACCATCCAGACCATAGACCTGTGTGTGTCTATGTGGTGTAGCAGGCTGCTGACCATTTCCCATTAGATTATGGGGGCTTCATTCTACTCCTTGACCCTGTCTTCCAGCTCAGGGGGCTGAGTACCCAGAGGACAACTGGTATTATTAAAGACTGAGCTGAGACAAAGAAGGCATTAAGTACCTCAGCCTTTTCCTCATCTTTTTTTTTTCATGTCACCATGTTTCCCCTTACGTTTAATATAAATGAACATTCTCCTTGGCCTTCCTTTTGTTGCTAATGTATTTATAAAAACCTTTTTTATTTTCTTTTGTGGCAGTATACAGATTAAGTTCTAGTTGGGTTTTGGCTGTTATAATTTTCTCCCTGCATAACCTCACAACATCCTTGTAGTCCCTCTGAGTTGCCTGCCCCTTCCTCCAAAGGTCATAAACTCCCCTTTTTTCCTGAGTTCCACCCAAAGATCTCTGTTCAGCCAGGGTGATCTCCTTCCCTGCTGGCTCATCTTTTGGCACATGAGGTCAGCCTGCTCCTGTGCTGGTAAGATTTCCTTGCTGAAGAACATCCAGCTTTCCTGGACTTCTTTGCCCTTTGGGACTGCCTCCCAAGTGACTCTCATCAACCAGTCTCCTAAAAAGGCTGCAGGCTGCCCTCCGGAAGTCCAAAGCTGTAGAGTTATGCTGACCCCCTACTTACTCCTCCAAGAATCAAAACCTACAATTTAGTGATCACTATGCCCACGACAGCCTCCAACAATCACATCACCCATAAGTCCTTCTCTGTTCATAAACAGGTCCAGCAGGGTGCCTTCCCTAGCTGGGTCCCTCATCAGCTCGGTCAGGCAGTTATCTTCCACGCACTTCAGGAACCTCCTGGGCTGGTTTCTCTCTGCTGTGATGTATTTCTAGCAGACATCTGGTAAGTTGAAGTCCCCCACAAGAGCAAGGGCTAACAACTGTGAGACTTCTCCCAGCTTACAGAATATTTTGTGTGCCTCTTCATCCTGGTTGGGTGGTCTGTGGTAGACTCCCACCATGATGTCTACCTTCTGGCCTTCCCCCTGATTCTTACCCATAAACACTCAACACTACTGTTCCACCATTAAGCTCTCGACAATCAAAACACTCCCTAACATACAGGGCTACCCCACCACCTCTCCTTCCTTGCTTATCCCTTCTGAAGAGTTTATAGCTACCAGCTGCAACACTACAGTCATGTGAGTCATCTCACCATGTTTCTGTGTCATAGTCTTCCTGCTGCACAACACTTCCAGCTCCTCCTTTTTGTTGCCCATGCTGTGTGGATTGGTATGGATGCACTTCAGTGCCTTCCCACTACTTTTCTGGGGGGAGACACCCTAATTCCTATGTGACCATTCTTAGGTGCTTCTGTGGTTTCTAACACATCAATAACCCTTGTGTCTTTGCTGCCATGCGGACATCCATCCCCTACCTTAGGCCTTTCAGTTCTCAGTGACCTAAGAGAGGAAGGGAGGTGGCTTTGATTCAGAAAAGCTCATCTAAATCCCACATGTCCTCATTCCCAAATACTGCTTTTAAGTACTTGTTTATCCAGTTAAATATAAAGCCTTTTCCTATGATCCTTCCCCACTGCTTGGGATATACATTTCTGCTCATATAAGCACTTTGATGTGCAGCATATTCAAGTCCATAGTTCCCATTAATTACTCCGGCTACTTTCCTCCATTTAGCAGCCTGATGGTATACACACTACCTGTATAGGTAGTATACAGGTATATATAGGTGTAGATTTACCTGTGTGTACACATATTTCAGGTGAATAGGGCATTTGCAATCATGAGCTAGTTTTGCTACTGTTTCCTCAGCCTGGGAACTATTACAGTGAAATCTGGATGTGATGGGAGTGTGACATGGGAAGAGTCTGTGCAGCATCACTTGGCAGCTAAAGCACAGAAAACCAAGGTTATACAGGTTAATTACAACTGAAGCATGAACAATAAAATGACACCACTACCACCACCACCCCAAATCAAAAACTGTCAGGCAGATTGATTTCCAAAAGTTGATAATTTCTAGGAATCCAGCTTCTCTGAAGTGTCATAAAACCAGGAACTGGGGAAAATGGGGACATTCCATCAAATCCTTCTGGAATTGTTAGTCAACTGTTCCCAGAGAAACAGATGATTCACTTGCCAGTTGTCATCTGCTATACAACCCCACCACTGCCACAGCCCTCAAGAAATGAGGAAGTTAGTAACAAGTCCTGTGTTCTAAACAGGAAATAATTCTTCAGCTGGGGATGTCTAAAAAAGAAACAAGACTCTGCCTCTCAAATGGCACGTAGTGAAATGACTGTGCTCCTCACTCACCCTTGGAGAAGTTTTATGGCTTGACTCTGCTGACTTACAGCTGTTACCAGATCTATTGGGTCAGGGGCAGGTTATGAAATTAAGGTTATATAGGGAGGTGGAAATGTGACTGTTTGTTTGGGTTTGAACTCTGGAGTGTGAAGAGAATCATCGGGGCACTGACCTTGTTGCATCAGAAATTTTTTTTGCCTTGCTATAGGTCCTGGAAGCAGACTGTATGCCTCTCTGCTCCTGATGCACTGAGGGACAGCAGTCCCACCATATGGGGCAAAAGCAACAACTACTCTTAGGTCAACAAAAAGCAAAACGACTTAGAAAAACCTTCCTCTGCCGTTCCTTCCCTCCAGAAAACTTCATGCTTCCCTGACATACAGATTACAGGAAAACAGAAAAGATGTGTGGATACTGTCAATAGGATAAATGGATTCTAACAGTGAAGGGCAAAGTAGTGGATAAAGACCATCATTTGATTATGTGATGAATAATGTTTCCTCAAACAATAGGTCTCTGCTGTCAATTAGAAAGGTCAGACCTAGAGCAAAGGAGGACAATTACCTTGCCTGTAAATAATGATGGCAAAAATAACCTTGAACCTAAGCTGCCTCACACAAATCCTGTGTGAACCAGCAAGTGTTTTGAGGCAGATTGAGCATCACCCTGTTAAAGTCTGCAGGGATGGGGGTCTTCTCTACTTGCACTAAGCTCCCTCGGAGGACATGTGCATCAGTCTTGCTTCAGCTTTATACAATGACAGTTACATTCCACTTATGTTGTTTAGGGCTGATCCTCTAATAAGGACTTGTCACTCATCCTAGCGCTTAGATGTCATTACTATGTCAAACCTATGTGGCATATTCTGAATCTTTTCCTGGGTGGTAGCTTACAAGTAAAGTCTTAAATGTATGCTTGTGTCTTCCCACAGTTTGATCATATTAAGTAAATTTAAAATGCAAATGATAAAATATTAGCAATAGCCAATTAGTTCAAATGATTTTAGGCACTGGTGAAATGTGGGGTTTTGTTTGTTTGTTTTTTTAAGCATAATTCTCTCATTCAAAACAAAACAACCAACCCAAGATCTCTTTATAGAATTGACAACATACCAGTTTTGAAATGCATCTTGAACCTGTTGGGAAGGTGTTAGAACAAACCACATCAGAGCCAAGCAAATCAAAGTTGTATGTAGGACACAGAGGTTTTTGACAAAGAAGTTGATTAATAATGAGAACAAAGCACCACACAGTATGATGGATTCTTCATTTCTGGGAGTTCTTTGTCAAAATTGCATTCAACCCTAAAGTTATGCTTTAACTGAATACAAGCTGAAAGAAAGTGTTGATGAAATACCACAGCCTGTGTTAAAAAGATTAACAAAAAATGGTTCCTTTGGCCTGGAAATCTGTAGTGGCGTGCAATATTAAAAGATACTAGCTTTATTAAAATGCCCTGTAACTGCCAAGCCTGTTTCAGCTACCTTTTCTGCCAGTGGCACAGGACTGACCTAGCATCTTCTGCAGACTACAACATTTTATAATACAGATTGTCCCCCAAAACTTGTCAACGGCAATGCTGCATTGCTTTTAATCCTTCTGCTTTCTGTTTTTCCCTTTTATCTTACTGCATTTTGACATGCTGTTAGGCTTCTGTTAAATTAATTGGGGTTTTTGCCATTTCTTTATATTTAATATTCTTATATCCAAAGTTTTAGCCCAGCCCACCCAAAAAAAGGCTAAGAGCAAAGTTCCAGTCCTAGGTTTTTATTTATTTTTAATTGGTGATATTATGAGTTTAGAGGTGTTACTGGTAAAGTTTCTTTTCTGGTACTGATGCTCTGTCAGTAGCAATATTTTCTGGCTGTGTTCAGGAGCTTTTAATGTGAATCTGCTTACTCAATCCCTTGCATTACTCGTATGAGAAAATGACCTAGACAATTCCCTAGGTCTAAATCACATGCGTAGAGGGCAGAACTAAGTCCTAAATGAGGAAATATTTCAATGGGGATTCCTTTTCCTTTATTTTCCAATACTGCCTCTTTGTCTGAATCTGAAAAAAACCCCTCTATGAAGTCCTGAGTAAACTCTTAACTGGTCGCTCCTCACAACGCTTGTATCTCATCTTGTGGGAAATAATTTGTGGGTTTGAGTTTGAGCAGAAACTTTCTGATACATGTTTTCAAGCTGAGATTAGAACACACACACACACAAACTGCTTTCTGCTTCATCACTTTAACAACCTGAAACAATCATGCTGTAACTGATTGAAACCTCTGACAAAACACTTCATGCAGGCAGGTAAAACAGATCAGAGACAACTGTTACAGCTGTATGCAACTGCACAGACAGCTGCATCTCTCTGACATTTCATCTGCCTTTAATTTTAATATCACTTTTTCCAAGCAAGTTTGGAATTGCTTCAGTTTATGTGGCTTGCAGCTGAGCTATGCAAAACTGAAATTCAGCTTCATTACCTGCATTTGGATTTCATTACAGGCATGACCTGGAGCCATTGCTTGTAGATTTCCCTAATTGCATAAATCACTTGAATGAGCTTCTACAATATACATTTCCCAACAGCACCATGAGAACCTCACAGTTTCTCATGAAGTCAGTTGGGAAAAATCACAATAGCTATTGAGGAATGCTAAGGAAGGAGGAAAGAGATACAAGTAGAGGAACTAATGAATGGCTTAATGAAGACATAGCAAGAGATTCTCATCACATTTTCTTGTAATATCAAAGTGGGCACAGTAGTTGCTCTATGAACATAATTGAACAAACTGCAAAATTATAAAAAATATTATAATTTTCAGAATGCAAATCAAATCTATAAACTTACTTTTGAAAGGAGCACTGAAACAAAGAGCACAGCAGGATACAAAGCTCAAATTAGACACTCACAACACATTAGAGAAAAACTAACCACAGCTGTGAAAGGGATAGAAGCTCTCCTGAGTCAGGGCATAAGCCAGCCTCAAAAACCTGAAACTACAGAGCACCTTAGGACAGTGGAAACTTACATATTAAATCATGGGCCGGTGATTTTCAAGAGCTGTGTTCCAGTTTGTAATTTTCATTTCCAAGTTTGAAGTTCAAAAATTAGTGAGAAATCTCTGTCTGTCCTTTGATACATATGATCAGCTTCCACTTCCTGCCTTCCATCCCTACTGCACATTATCTGCTGGAGGTATGTATAATAGATACTCCAAGAAACAGGACCACTGCTGCTAACCAGGATGGCATCAATTATTTTGCTATGAGGACTGGGTATTCATTTGAACAGCTGAATTCCATATAACTGAATGAAACGCATATCCACAAACTGTTTAGCAGCAGTTAATCAGAAGCCCAAATCTACTGAAGGCAAGAGACACGTGAAGGAAAAGTGTATCTTTTCCAGTGCCAAGGAGGACATCTTCATAACCTGTTCTTACCAAAGGCCACCATCATTTTCAGAGCTGTACCTCAAATGTATGTGGTGTCAGCCTTTTTCAACACAGACAAATGTCTCTGCTCTGAAATTTTTCCTCTCTGGCCCCTTAGTGCAGCAGCTAGCTGCAGAGAGGTTGACATGGACAGGCAGTGGCCTTGTTGCTGTATTTCAGATTTCCTGATCTTTGCAGTGTGTCCCCCTAATGTTCTTCTCCTTGCAAAAGCAGAAATAATATTGATCATGACTGGTCTTGCACAGGCATAACTACCTTCTGCGTTGATCAACTTTGCTGAGAGCAGTTGTTGAATACAAGAGCTGCCAGTGACCTGGTCCACACAGCTGCCATTGACCACCTATAACTTCACAGCAGAAGCAGGGCTCAGTAACACATGTAGAGCCACAAATACAGAAGCAAACCAGAAGTGTGTTTACTAGAATACTTTAGGGACTGTTAGATGTGAAGAGATTTCCCTTCCCTCAAACAAGTGAATGGAGGGCAATCGATTATCAATACTTTCAGATTGTGCTTCCTCAAAATCAGAGTTTGTAGATGTTAACTGGTGTGGAGTAACTAGAATGACTAGTAAATTTGCATTTAGCATACACCCGCTAGTGTAACTATAAGGAAATAGTTACAAAATATTATTATTATGGATGCATGTTAAAATAAGAATGACAGAGCAGCTGTGTCATCAGTATTCACCCAACCGTTAACATTCAGAGACCAGTTTTCCTCACCACTAGATCTATGACTGAAATGCAGTTATATTTTAAACAGGTATCTTTACTTAGAAAGCAGCAGATATGTATAAAGGAACAGAGGCAGATTCCGTTAGTGATGAAATGTAATATCCATTGTATGTAGGGAAAAAATAAATTTCATCAAGTAGGGCTTTTGATTTCCATATCTATAAACTCCAGATTCCAGATGGGTGTACCTTTCTCCTGAATTCCTTTGAAATTTACTGTAAGACACGAGTAAATAAAAACCACTAGATACACTTCATCAATATTTCATGTAGGCCGTTTTCTATGTTTTCTTCTTAGTCATCTTGTATCATTCATTTGCTAACCATCTTTAAGTCTGGACCTCTACTGTTAGTTCAGTCTTCTGATTTTAGCTCTTTGTCCATGTTTTGCACAGTCACACTAAGTGGATATCCAGTAACACCAGGGCTCAAAAAGAAATGTTGACCTTCTTTAGCAACTGAAACAGACAAATTACATCACCTGCTCCCAATTCATCACTACTGGAAGAGCCACAATACATTTTCCAGTAAGGACATCTTTGGCGTGGGTAGTTTAAACTTTCTGTAAATTAAAGAAAGAAGCACCTTAGATACAGGTAGTCAGTGTTGTATGCTTTGTTCCCCTGTCTAGTTTGCTGAATTAAACTGTGTGAGGTTTGCTGGGTCTGGGGTAACTTCCATCTTTTCACCTCCTGGGTGAATTGCAGAGAAGAGAAACACTACCCTGAATCAAAAGTCACCTTGTAATTGTTGTAAATACATCAAAGGACTGAAAAGTAAAGTTGACAGGTAGTCTTGCTTTGGCTGAAGATACAATCCTCTAATTTGAAAAACAAACGAGAAAGCATAAATAGTTAGCTTTAATCCTGCCTAACAAGGTATAATGATTTTGGTTTTGTGCAAAGCCATTTGTGATGGCAGAATGTCTGTATAATATACTAAAATGTGTAATTTCAAAGGTAGCCACAACTTAAATAGAAAATATGCTTACAGAGGCAAGGCTTATATGGAGAGGTAGTACCTTTTTTTAAAATCATCATGATGGGCTAAACCATTGATTGAATAGATCAGTGGACAACTATATCAAGTATAATAGTTCCTCTTATAAAAACCTATCTCCTCACAGAGATCTAATTTCCCTCATATGGTCAGACCACTGCTGCTGCCACAAGGCTACCAAGAAAATGTTACTCACGTGTGATAAAACTAAAGGCAGTTTGAGGATAAAGCTGAAAGAGAATCAAGGGCCTTTGCTGTAACGTAACACAGATGGCATGTGAAAGCAACATTTGTCTGCTTGATTCAAAAAACATTTTGTGCTTATCCAACACATATTTACCCATAATGCATGGAACTGCATTTTAATATGTACATTACAGCCACATTACTCGCACTTGAGAGCCCGACAGTTGTTAGGTATTAGCCAAAACTGGCTGATATTTCACTTGCACTCTCACTGGAGCCAGAAAGATAAACACATGGTTACAGGTGCTGAGCAAAAGACACCAAGGGAGAGGGAAAAGATCCTTGACTTTCACTGGTTCAGTTTCAGAGGTGAATGTTAGCTCCTGACCCCAAGTGGAGATTTGACAGCAGAATTAGAAAATAATCTTTTCTGTGGAGGAGATGTGGGGGAGTTGGGTAGCTGTTAAGGTAAATCCACCCTTCAGGTGGTATGGAAAGGCTCTGGGAAACCATGAAGTCTCCTGCTGATGCACAGTGACAGCAGTGTGCTCGAGGCTGCTTACACTGCTGTTTCGTCTGTCCTGCAGCCCCTTCAAGGGTTGCATATGGGATCATCAGATTTCAGTCTTCATCTTTAAATACACAAGGGCAGATATGAGCAGCATAAGAACCATTTACACTACTTGCCAGAGCAGCTCACCGTTAAAAAGACAATGTTTTCCAAGCCAATGTCACTCTGCATCTATTGCCTGTTTTACGTAGGTTTTGTAACATTAGCCTCCTGAATTGACTCTGTCCCTTCAGTTTTCTTATTTTTTCAATTATTGTTGCACAGTTGTCTCTTGAAATGAGACATCCTCTGAAACACACCAGAATGTCATGCTTTATCAGTTTTAAAATCCATGGTGATTAAAGATGTTACTCTTATACTGTTAGACTACTGAAGTAACTTCAGAAGAAAAAGAGTGAACTTACAACAATATTTTATACACCTAAAACTATTCCAACACTGCAAATTTAAAAAAATAATAATCCACTGGCCCTCAACTATTATTCCTACAGTAATTCTCAGACTGGCCATTAAATACACTCTTCTGTGTGTGCTTTTTATGTAAATATGGTTGGTTTTGACATGAATGGGTAGTTTATAATACATCATCGTAATGGCTTGCATCTATTTAAGATATTTTAGAAAGACTGTCCTTCTCTTGTTTAATCCTAAACACCAGCAATTTTTCCATCACTGAGAGAGGAACTCTCAGTATGCAAATAAATCAGAAATATATAATGTATTTGGTATACCTCGAAGTGTCTTGGAAATACTAAGGAATAGAATACTTAATTTGACGAATCTCAGCTGAAATTTTCCTAACCTGCAGCAGTTAGTTTAGGGTTTTTTTCACTTACACAGGCTTTATCTTTGGTGTATTTTCAGTCCTGGTTTTCTGTTCCCCTACCAAGTTCTCTATTTCTGTCAGGCTGCAGAAGATACGGCACACCACCCTCCACCTGGTTCTTCTCCTACCACTACTGAACAGCAGAAATTTGAAGGTTTTGCCTCTGGCACTGGGTTACAGAAAAAGTGATGGAGGATATTTGATACCTCTGTTCCATCTTCCAGAGGCTCAGAGAGTTTGCAGAAGGCACCTACTCCTTCACATAGGAATAAATAAGGCACATTTAGTTACAGTGAGGTAGAACCTCAGGGCACATGGAGGGGATCGTGCAGGGCCAGGGGAACCAGCAGTGGCAACCTGCAGCTGGAACCACAGAGAGGACCAGATCCTGTGGTGATGATCACAGAGAGCTCCATGGGGTCTCCTCCAAACTCCTTGCTTACACTTCTCAGGAGGCAACTAAACCTCAGCAAACCAGGAAAGTATGTGCAGCACTTGTAACACTGTAAGAGGAAATACTTGAACACATTTAAAAGCCCAATTAAACAAATTAATAGAAATAATATTTCGAAGTAAAATTTATGCATGTCTGAAAATTTCCGTGACAGATTAGCCCAGTTTGAAGACCAAAGATTGAGGTTTTCAGTTTCAAGTTACACATGAGCTTGATAATAAACCTACATCCTTTTTCAAGCTCATATTCTTGTCAGAAACAGCATAAGCTCAGCAGTCAGAAGTAATGGCACATGTCGGTGGCAGTCCATAAGACAGGACAGGAGCCACATCTCCACTGATTCTGCTGTGGGTAGCAATTTTTGTCAGAAAATTTCACAGATGTGAAATGGGACAGGGTGATTAGGAGAAGAAGTAGGAGAAACAAACAGAAGCCCCTTTTACTTGGCGACTACTGAGGATGATAACAGACAGGCTGGTAGGTCACTGACACCTGCAACTTCATTGCTTTGGAAGTATTTAACTAGCAGAAAAGGTGGAAGAATTGGGTTCATAGTATCCTGACTAGCAATGTCACTTGCATCTCAATTGTCCAAGATTTGTACTTTTCTTTTTTCTTGTGTTGCCCTTGCCCTGTTGCATTTGCACTTGTGTACTTGTAAACGTTGAAAAACATTTGCAAAGCCAAGGGCTTGCCTTTGCTGTGGGGTTAAAATCAATTTGTCTTTAGTCTTGTACATTTACAGCACACTGCATACAGGTTATGTATTGAAATCCAGTGGAGAGGTACTGCCATACAGGTTATGTATTGAAATCCAGTGGAGAGGTACTGCTTGTCTTTTACCTCCTGAGTATAGGATTCCTTCTTGCTATTTAATAAGAAAGATTTTTTTTTACAGTGAGAACAAATGTTCACTGGAAAAACCTCCTGAGAGACGTGGTGGAGTCCCCATCATTGGAGGCTTTCAAGATGCGACTGGACAGGGTGCTGGGTAGTCTCATCCAGGCTGCCTTTCCCATGAAAGGTTGGACCAGGTGAGCTTTTGAGGTCCCTCCCGACTTGGGCTGTTCTGTGACTCTGTGGTTTTATTATTTCTTTTTACTCAATTCAAGAGACATATTGTGAGCTTAGGACCCTTAGAAACTGCATCTGTTGTAGCAGTTACTTTAAGAATCAGTGGTGTACACTTGCACAGTATCACTCCTCACTTTCAGAAAAGTGCATGTTTTATACTACAGTACTGTTTCTTTCAGACCACTCTGCTTTGGTTGGTTTGTGGTTTTGGTGGGTTTTTTTCTTGTTTAATTGGGTCACCATTTTGCACTGTTCTAAGCATTCCGTGTTGTATGCTGAACACAACTAACGAGCCTTCCCTAATATTATTAAAATGCATTTGGTCTAGGTCATAGGCCTTTGTGTAACATGCACATGAGCTTAAAGCCAATGCAGACTTCCTTTTCTAGCATATGCCGTGGGAAGGCCTAGCAATTCCCACTTTATGTCACACACAGCCTCAGTACTCCTTGCAGCATGCCCAGGGGGCTCAATGGATGCAGGCTTTGTGAGGCTGTGTCTGCAAAACACCATATGCTCATCATTCCCCCCTCAGACCAGGAAAGTCAATACTGCAAAATATATTTATTGTTCATTTTTCAGGTGAAGGAAATGGGAACTAGAAAAAGAAAAAGGTCACACTTTTAAAAAAAAAGACGTAATTTAATTCAGCCAGGCATTTTGTGAAGGAAATGGGAACTAGAAAAAGAAAAAGGTCACACTTTTAAAAAAAAAAGACATAATTTAATTCAGCCAGGCATTTTCTGAACCTTTGCTGTCTGCAAATTAGGAAAAGCAACACTGGCCTCTGCAAAGCTCAAGAAGAGCTGTTGTACAGGAACAGGTCTCTCATAAATCTGAAAGAAGAAGAAACAGAAATCAGTCAACCTCCAGTTTAGATCCTGGTGCTTGAGGCAGTCACCTCTTTGGCTGGTGACCTGGGGCATCTTTTGAAAAAGGGGAAGGTACGTAAATCCAGTTGAAGCAGACCTAGAAAACAGCTCCTGGGATGCCTGTTTCCTCGTTTGGTACATCATTATGAAAAGTGTGTCAAGACTTCCCACTCCGGGTTCTTTCTTCATCATAGCAACTATTGTGTTCTCAGAGGCTCCTTCAAGTACTGACCCATCTAAAGCTCATTTATTCTGTTCATTAAATGATGAGAAAGCTTCTGTGATGACTAAAATCCCTGCCACTAAAAGGAACAGCAGCAGTCCTCTTTGCTGACCTCACACCCATAATGAGTTTTCAGTCCTTTGTTTCTCGTATTAAAGATGCTAAGTCTTCTTACTGGGTCCTCGCTTGAGTAACCTTGTTTTGTTGTTTTGTTTGATGTTGAGTTTAATTTACTGTGTCTTTCATTAAGCTGATTCAGCGATTACCTACACTGAGTATTTGAGAAAAAAATGACCTTTTGGTCATTAAAAAAATTGAGAAAAAAAACCTGAGATCTTAACATACTGCCAAAGACTTGGTAAATGACAAAAATTGCAAAGCCTTTTTTTTTTTTTAGTGGGTCCTTTAATTGCCAATTCCACCATCACTCTAGATAGATCTATTTAATACATAACATACTGCTGTATCATTTTGGGTGAAACTATTGTACTTCATGTCCTGTGTTTCTATTCAGTTTTGCATAGAGGCTGAAAAACAGATCTCTTGTTTTCTGTCCTATGTGCCTATTTACTCCAGTTTCTTCTTGGCATGTTTAATGCAAAGGCCTGTCCTAAACTGACAGGGACATTTTTATCTAGATACAAAGCAAAGTTTTATCTTATCGAAGAAAAGAACTTTAGCAACATCAAGATGTCCAGTATTACAGTTGCATTTCACCAGGAAAAAAAAATAATTCCGCTTTCAAAGATTTATCAGTCATCATCAAAGTTTTTACAGTGCTATATTAAGGACTCCATGGGAGCAAATCTCACAACACTTTTCCAAGCTACTTTGTTGTAGAGGCAGCTGTGGAGGCAAGGATGCACTCCTGCTGCCTCAGTCCACAGCTGGTAAGAGGCAGGGTCTCCAGACCCATGACCTGCATAGCATGTCCAGCAGCACTGCTTAGGAGTCCCACAGGCACTGTGCCACACTTTATCAGCTGCTTTTAAATCCACTGGAGCACTCTCCTTGTTCAGCAATTGCTTCCTTTACTTCCTCTGAAGCCCTCCAGCTGTTTGCAGTTCTAATACTGTCATACAGCATAGTTCTGTTTCAGTGAATGCCTGGAGGCATGCAGCTCACATCCAATGTATGCACTCGCCTGTGTCTCTTACCTATATATATTTATTTATTAATTTTATATGTATATTTTATAAATATATCTCTGCCTGCATATGCTTCTAGAGATACACCTACACACACACACCCCACTTCTCCCACACCATAACGGATCTAATCCAATTTTTGTTAATCCCTGCTTTCATTCGGCAGTTTCCCCTTCCCATTACACAATTCGGAGCTATGCTAACATCACCAGGGAAAAACTCTCCAGCTTCTGCAAGCGAATGTCACCATTCAGAAAGCTCTGGCTCCATCCCTTTCTCCACTGTCACTGCTTCAGTTCCCGCTAGCCCTGCCTGCATTCTGCCAAAAGCGGGTATTAAACATGCCTGGATATTGGCCCTAGACCTTGTTTTGATATTTTGCTGTTATCATTCTTAAGCTATTTAAGGTATTTTACCTTGAACAAAGAGTTAGATTTAATACTCTGCAGCATATGCATTCCTAGTGGAGTGTGGCTGGATTTTGTTGTGATAACACCCTAAATTAAAATCGACAAGTGCTCAGCTTCAGTACTGCTCAAGTCATCTGTGCTTGCTGTTAATGCCTTAGACATTTCCCAGAACACACAATGGGAGAAGCCTCCAGGAAAGATAAGTTTAGAAAGATAAAGACAGTTTCTGTAGGCTGTGCTGGTGCTCAAGAATGGCAGTAAGGGAGATGATAGATCAGCAGTCAGCAATTGGATTTCACACATGCATGGCAATTCGTTTTTAAAGAATCAGATGAGATGGAGGTAATAGGAGCTGAAATGTAGACATGACACCTGGTTACACCACATGGCCCTGTTTTCTTTGCTTATGGCTTTGTTATCCTTTTACTGTTTAGGTGAATTACCCCTTGCTGGTTTCCCAAATCAGGCTCAGGAATATGTAGATCTTTTCAAGAAAATTTTCCTTAGAAGTAGTTTCATTGTTTGGCAAATAAAAAATTAGAGACCTGCAGCCATTGTATCAGGAACATGCCCTTTTCCATTTTCAGGTAAAACATGGCCAATGTTTGTGCTACTGATTGCAGCACTGTTGTTTGCATATAGAGTGGGGAGCTCTCCAGGCTCCCAAAAGTGCAATCCCGTGCCCCAAGCACCTTTTTGTTTCCTATGACATCCAAATGATTCTGGATCCTTCCCATGGATTTTAAGGGTGCAGGAATCAATATTGTTTCCATTGTCCCTGTCTGTACACCAATATAGAGCTAACTCAGCCACTTAGCATGTTATACAGGGATGAAATTAAGAACTATGGAATTAAAATAAGAGAAGGAAAACACACCTGCCGGGAACGCCTTTGTGGAAGTGAGCCATATTAGCTCACAAAGAGATACTTGGGCATGCATGATCTTGCAATGAGGAGGGAATAAAAAAGCAGTTCAAGTGAAATCTCATGTATTTTAACTTTCAAAATTTATATTCTGATTCCAGACAAAAGCTGTGGGAAAACTGAGTTTGAGAGCATATGTCATCTGTATAAGGCAACATATAATGTAGGACTACCAGAATTATTCCAAAACAAAAATTATGAGCCCATAAATTTCATATAATAACTCTTACATGTAGTGGTACTCTATGGTAACTATCATATGGTTATGATTAAGCTATTCTGGTTCTCCACAATCCTAAATTAGATTAAACAGTTTCAAAGGCAGATTCCTCCCTGCCCCTGCAATAGTGCCTAAGGCAGAATGTTTGAATAATTGTTTGAATAACCTAAATGTACATTTTCATAATTTAATATGAAAAAACCCACCCAGTTTTACACTCTTTAGTGTAACTAGCTTCATCAGAAACCTTTCAGGAAAGGAGATGGTGTTTTCACTCTTTGCAGGGAAGAATGGAGCTGGCTTGGCCAAGATCAGAAATCAAATTTGTGCTAGAAAAAGCAACTGAATCCAGCTCAAAAAGTCCCAGACTTAATCATTAGCTTCAAGGTATCTTTACCTCCATGTATTTATGGATTTTTTGGCAACTTAAAGGAAAAAGAAATGCTCAGAGTGAGTGTGTTGATACTCATAGGGTGATCTAACATTTTTCATACATCAAGAATGACACAGTCCTGAAGTAAAATAAAAGCTTAGCTGTTCACATAACAAGCTACAGCCAGAAACTGAATAACATAGACAAAATAAAACCATTTTTTACAGGTACAACAAAATGTAGTAGACAACGTGGATTCACTGAGGGGAAATCATACCTGACCGATCTAACAGCCTTCTGTTGTGGAATGACTGGTTGGGTAGGCGAGGGGAGAATGGTGGATGATGTCTATCTTGACCTCAGCAAGGCTTTTGACACTGTGCCCCACAACACACTCCTAGGTAAGCTCAGGCCGTGTGGGTTGGATGAGCGGACAGTGAGGTGGATTCAGAGCTGGCTGGATGGCAGAGCTCAGAGGGCTGTGACCAGCAGCACAGTCCAGCTGGAGGCCTGTAGCTGTGGTGTTCCCCAGGGGTCAGCACTGGGTCTAGTTCTGTTCTTCAGTGACCTGGATGAAGGGACAGAGTGTACCCTCAGCATGTTTGCTGATGATACAAAACTGGGAGGAGTGGCTGACACACCAGCAGGCTGTGCTGCCATTCAGCAAGACCTGGGCATGCTGGAGAGCTGGGGGGGGAGGGACTTAATGAAGTTCAACAAAGGCAGGTGTATGGTCCTGCACCTGGGGAGAAACAACCCCACGCACCACCACAGGCTGGGGCTGACCTGCTAGAAGGCAGCTCTGTAGAAAAGGACCTGGGAGTTCTGGAGGACAGCAAGTTGCCCATGAGCCAGCATTGGGCCCTTGGGGCCAAGAAGGTCAGTGGGACCCTGGTGTGCATCTGTAGGAGCATGGCCAGCAGGTTGAAGGAGATGATCCTGCCCATCTGCTCTGTGCTGGTGAGGCCACGCCTGGAGTGCTGTGCCCAGTGCTGGGCTCCCCAGTTCAGGAGAGACAGGGAGCTACTGGAGAGGGTCCAGTGGAGGGCAACAAAGATGATGAGGGGACTGGAACATCTCCCGGGTGAGGACAGTCTGAGAGAGCTGGGCCTGTGTAGCCTGGAGAATGTCTTAAGGGCAAGTGTCAAGAGGACAGGGCCAAGCTCTTTTCAGCAATGCCCAGCGACAGGACAAGGGGCAATGGGCACAAACTGCAACACAGGCAGTTCCACCTGAATATGAGGAATAATTGGTTTACTTTGAGGGTGGCAGAGCACTAGTACAGACTGCCCAGAGAGGTTGTGGAGTCTCCTCTAGAGACATTCAAAACCTGTCTGGATGTGATGCTGTGCAGCCAGCTCTAGGTGAACCTACTTTAGCAGACGTTTGGACTAGATGACTTCCAGAGGTCCCTTCCAACCCTGACTGTTCTGTCATTCTGTGAAAATGGTGCTTTCTTGGTTTTTTTAGGGGGAGAAAGAAAAAGTTACAATTGCAGGGTTTTTGAGCACTTGGTTTCATAGTGATTTATAATTCTGTGACTACAGGCACTTCTGAAAGCCCACATGAGATCCACGCCATAAATATCAAGTCACCTAAGTGGCACACTCATGCTGCTGAAGATACATTGGCACCTAGATGCTCCAGACACTGGCATTGTGGAAACATTATGATTGATAGTAACTAATGATAGATTTTGAAGACAAGGGAAAAACCCCACCTACTTTCTCATAAAATAGTCAGGGCATAACTTTACATTTCAGATCAGCTCAGGAATGTTCTAAGCTTCTTTATTGCCAATTATTTTACATAAGGGTAAGGGACATGTCCTTCTACACCTCATAAATTTGACATACTGTAGTTTGAAATCTCATTAGCCTTCTGTGTTGCCAGATGCAGCTTACAAACATTAAGGATCTTATGGACATGTTTTTATACTGTTACTCTCTACCAGTGTTATTTTTGCAAGCATGTGTTTTGTGTTTGTCCTTTCCATGAACTCTCCATTTTTTTAGTAGCTATATTAAACTGTTTTAATCTAAATCTAGATTTTTAACTACTTTGGGGTTCTTGGGATGATTGGTGAATGCTCAGAAAAGTTACATACATAATTTTTTCCTCTGCAAGTATGTGAAATACCATAAATTACACTGAAGTGTCTTGTGGAAGAATGCCCACTATTCTGCTTCAAAATCTTAATTCATTTCTTTATACAGAGGTAACACACAGTCTTTTAAAAGCTATGTAAAGTTAAGGCTCTGGTTTAACTTGTAAATGAAGATTAAACAACATCTTATCCTTAATGTTTGTACACCGCCCAAAATGAGATCCTGTAATTCCCTACTAGCACTGCTCCATTAATAGAAACTACTAGCCCATCTGGTAAATTCAATGTTGCGCTCTCTCTGCTCTACAGCTTCTGCCTCAGATCAGATTGGCAAAAGTGAAATGCAGTCCCTGTAGGTTTAGATGAGGCCTAAATGAAGACAATTAGTTTTGAATACACAGAATCTAATTTACAAATTCAAACATATATGCTGTTTTCACTGGTTTGTCTTTCACTGGCATGCATACAATATATTGTTTTCTAATATATTTATTTAAATAAAATTTAAATTTTGGCTCCCCACTGTTGGTCAATGACCTTTTCTCTCTTGAGCATTTAAGAACTTAATAAATTAAGGAAGGTCATCTACTGTGATCTGCTAACATGAATACTGGATTGAGTTAATATCGAACAGCATGAATGAGAAATGCTATGTGTTTTACAGTAATAGTCTCCATGTTAGAATATAAATCATCCATGGTGAAAAAATTCCATGCCATCTAACTGTCTCAAGGAAAAATCTGTTTGAACCTTGCCTGATGAAAAACCTTAAAAAATATTGGTTTGTACATGACCATTACAACAACCTTTGAATTTAAGTTATATGTGGAAAGGTGCTGTCCTCTTCCACGTGCCGGAAACCTTTAGTTTGAGAAGTTATGCCTCTAAAAGTGCTGACCTCCTCCTTCACATGCCTGAGTCTCTAGTGGATGCCAGTGAGCTGAGCAGTGGCAAAGAAGCATCTGTGTTCCCTCACAGGGTTTTGAGACTCAGAAAGGACTGCCCTGCTGGTGGCTATCATCAGGTCTTGAGGAATGGTCTGTCCAAGTTGGGCCAAAATGAGAGTTATTGTTTAAAAAAAAATGGTGAATCCAATTTGAAAAGGCAGTACCAAAAATTTTCTATCAGCTTTTACTGTAGAAGCTTTGGAACAGATGTATTTTCTCTTTTCTGCCTAGCAGAGAGAGTTTCTCCATAGATAAACCTTCTTCAGACCACTGATGCTTCCTCTAGCGTATATTTGTCTAGTTCACTGATCTCGCTCCACTGTTTCCAAAAAGGTAAGACCCTATTCTATACTGTGTCGCTTCACAGATATGTGCTGTGGGAGGCAATATAAATTTCCTGAAAAAGTAGGTTTTTTTCAGAACATTCTGTCTTCTGAAGCTTTAATACAAAACCTTCTTTCTCCTAAATCCAGCTTATTTCCATGGGAAGAATCATATATCATGAAAAACGCCGGGCAAATTCCAATCTGTGTACCCCCTGGGGCTAAGACTTTACCATATGCTCTTTCCTTATGCTGCTGATCCTTCTGGTTCTCGGGAAAGAAACACTTTTCCAAAGACATCTGTGAGCATGTAGCAAACACATTTGTGAAAACAGAGGAGGAGCTTCCACAATAAACTGACTCCTATGGGAAACTCAGTTTTCTTCCTTTTTTGGGTAACAAGCTAGCTTGTAACCAAGTAGTCACTGCCCATACCACTGCCTTCCAGGTAACAGCTATCGCTTGCCTGTAACATCGGTTTTGCTTCATTCACTGGCATTAGTCCCCCAAGACTTGTGTCAAAGAGGGCAGCAAGACCTCCTGTCCGTGGAGTAACTGCGTTGGCCTCAGAAGCAGATGAAGCAGCTGGGATTCATATGAATCATTGCACAGATTAAGATTTGGATTATTTCCCTTCTTTTCAGTGTTTCACAGATGAATTGCCTCAATTAGCCATGATCCCTTGCTACATTATCACTTATTCTCATCATTCCTAAACCTGTCACTGTTGGCAAATCACGCTGGGTATGAAGACACCAGCCAGATCTCGGTAATGGGTTCTGAAGGCAGTGACGGCTAGCAGAAGTGCTGCAATTTTTGGCTCTCTATGGTGCAATAGGCCTGAGAAATAATTAGGACAGACTGAGCAGCCTCCAAGTGCTATGCACCTACATCATCCTTAGCTATTAACCTTTTGCCTTGGCATCTCAGAGGCAAGGAGGATAAAATCACCTGAGACTTACTGTTCAGGGAATCACACTTTTCCCTGTTCACGTCTCCTCTGAACATGATGTTCTTTGCTCATACTTTTTATTTTGCAGCACCAGGCTGGCTTTTCTCTGCGCAATATGATACATACTGTGTCTCATTAATCAGCCATCCTCCAGTTCCCTAAAGCTTCATGCTTCCCCTTGAAGGTTTTATTTTCCTGTGCTCCTTCTCTGCCATGGTATTAATACAACCTTGACACAAAGCTTGCCAAGAAAATCACTTTGTCCTACTACAGGGCTTTTATTTTGGTTGGTCAATCTGTTCAATATAACTTAGCTATAAAAATATTCTGATATGTATTGTCGGAAAAAGCCAGGTTGAACTGCAGCTAGGCTAAACATTTATTAGCAAAAATAAAAATTGTATTTTATTTCCTTCCACTGATTTCAATCTTTTGCACTATTACCAAGTCAGTGGATGTAGAGCCAGCTGGAGGGGAAGACCCAAAACAAGGTGTATGAAACCTGCAATATTATAGGCGTCGTGAAACCCTATGTGTGTGTGTGCAGCCATCTTCTTATTCTTTCAAACAAAGCAAACAGTTTACTATTACTAACCAATTTATGTTTATGCTGCCTTTTTAAAGGGAAAATAATTAATTGCTTGTTCTTTGATAGTAGCAGGATTTATGTTTCTAGTTTCCCCAGATCATGGCTGTTGTAGTCATAGGTTTCATGGGACAAAGAGGCAGCTATTGTAGTTTTTATTCTAAACTGAGTCCAAAGCTAAGTGTGTAGCTACTTCTACTCAGCTAGACATGCTTATGCCTGTGGCTAGGTAGTATCTTCTTTTTTAACTAGGCTGATTTGGCACAGGGTTACCTTGTAATTTTTGTATGTAGAGTGACAGCACCGCAAACTCACTCTGGGTGTTAATGTCACTGCAGGGGCTGTTATTGAAGTACCAGAACATTAGCCATGCTTACATTTAAGTAAAACAATTTATGCCATATATATAGTATATATGCCATATATATAGCATTTTTTTACCCCAAGCTTTCCTATGTGTCTAAAACATATATATAACAGATGTTTCTTTGTTTCACATCAGCCACTGTAGACACAGCTGATACTCTTCAGTGGACATGTTTATTAAAACTTTCAGACAAAATGTCTCAATCACCTGGTAAACCTTTTAATTTGAAATCTGCCTTTTTTCTCTGCAATATGAAGTTTGCCTTTTGTCTCACTTTCCCACAGGTTTTTTTGCTACTCCTGCCAATCTTGAACTGTGCTTTACCTGGAGTTTTCACTTTTCCCTGGACTGTGAAGCCCAGACTGCTTTTTTGCACCAAGGAGTTTTATGAGCTAGGGTGGAAATCAAAAGGGGGAAACAGTATCCACTTAACAGAAGTTTACCACATATCCTAAGGGTTCAAAACTGGTGATTTCAAAGACAAGATTAAAAATCCTTTGGCCTGCTGAAAAATGAGGCATTAGCCACAGCTTTCCGTACTTCTTTCAGTTTCTTTCCTCACCCTGTTTCTGCTGCTGGTTTATTGAAGCAGAAACCACGTGGCCCAAGAGAAATGTCTACTACTGTAAGCATTTTGTGTGACAGTCAACCAGTTTGCAACCCCTTAGTTATGGAGATTATATTAAGTTATGTTCAGAGGACCTTTTTCTGATTTCACCCCTTAAAAACTGTAGTTTGCACTAAACCAACAGAGCATGCAGCCAAAAGACAGGCATAGGCAAGACCAGCGTAAGACATGCAGCGTCTGGTATGTTGCTATATGCACTTCCTTGGTGCACCAACCCAGCTGGGGCTTTCATCATAGCATACATGAAAAGGCTTCCCAAATGTGAAGTAAGAAAGATGTTTAATTCCTCTAATTTCTTCAGGGAAATCCTCTTCTCCCTTCAGGGGTGGAAATGGCCATGTGACCCTCTGAACCGGTTAGACTAGCTGCTAAGTGTGCAAAATAGTGACAAGTTTAATAGATCTCCTCTTGCTATTTCTCTCCTCACTGAGCTCAGTAGAATTTTAATTCCACCCCAGATCAGATAAGGCATGAATAAACTCATCAGGGAGATACTGGATACAGAAACAACATGCAGGCAAATTTCCCTCACCTCAAATTCTGAGTGCATAAACCTTAAAGTCAATAACTAAACCAGGAACAACAAACGCATGATTGAAAAGCATCTTTCTTTTTCAGACATCCTATCCTTATTCTGTTAAAAAACACTTCTGTATCTTACAATAATTCACTTTAAAGATTGTATTTTTTTACATCCATGTGTCAAAATCCCCTTGATGACAGTGGGTTTCAGGTAATGCTCTTTTTCCTAAGTAAAATGGCTTTTCCAGCAGCCAAGAACCACTTTCTACACAGGAGAAACAATTTTCACCTCCCAACATCTATTGAAAATGCATATTTAAAACTAGTAGTAGAAAGCCTGGGTTTGATTTCCACTTAGCAGTGCCTTAATGAACTTCTCTTCTTTTGCCTTTGTTCTTGTCAAATGTGCACTTGAGCACACAAGTGCATTTGGGCACTCTGCTGGAGCCCTGCATGAAACAAAACCAGCCTCTACTGCGAAACATACAGTTTAAAGCTTCATTGATTGTTGAGACAAAAATGCAGAAGAACTTGTCCCTCATTCGGGGGTTGGGTCTTGAAAACTGGAATCCCCAAGAGGAAAGCCAACAGTTGGAGAAATACTGAGGGTAGCGCTGCAGCTGTCCGGGAAGAAGAGCTTGTCAGTGCCCTTTATTCAGATATAGAGGCTTTTCCCTGTTCATTGCCTGAATTTAAGCAGGATTTTTTAAAACCCGTTCTTAAAACAAGGCAGAGATTTGAATGTCCCTTTTCAGACATTCTCCCACCACTTTAAATGTGCAGAGCTTGTTCTTTCAAAACATGAAAACATGTTTTGTTTTGTTTTCATGAGACAAAACATGTCTCATGAAAAACACCCTGTCCTTGAAGTTTACAACTTGAGGGGCTTCCAGCTGACTACTGAGGCCTGAGACATTTTCTTCATGCTATCTTTAATGTAAATAATGGGTGGCCAATTACCCTTGCTCATGTAAGTAGTCCCAAGATGGCCTCAGTTGCATCTTTTGAAGAATGATTGATCATCAAAGCCATCTCGAAGTTAGTACCCAAACTACCAGCATTTAGGAAAAATCGCTAAATTACACAGCCAATGTGCCATTGCAAAGTAAGTGTGAGTACAGGTTGATTCCAGTTCGTTCATTAAGTCTTCCCAAGAATATAGAGGGTGATCTGTGAGGAAAAGGACCCATTTGTCTTTCTCACTTTATTTACTTAAGAATTCAAGAAACACATTGCCATTGACAAGAATTTAATCTAAAGTGGTTTTTTTTCTGCATGTAAATACTTTGCCTTCAATGCAGGTTGCTTTGTAAAATTTTGTTTTGGGTTGTTCTTTGTTTAGAGTCTCCACTTTCTGGGCCTTTGTAGGTAGTGTTATGACTCAACATGAACTTGATATTTTTAAAAATAAGAAAAGCACTTTCAGTTTCTCTCAGTTCTTTGTAATTAAAGGAGCAAAAAGCTGAAGCTAGGTAGGGAGCACTTTTCATAACCAGGATACATGCTGCTTTAATGACATAAAAGGATAATGGAAAAAAATCCTTAGTCCTGAGGTACTGTGTGTCAATGAATCAAGGGTTATTTTAGCAGCACCTAAGACTTTGAATCTGCTCTTTATGTAGCATTTTGGGGACCTGTATGAGCTAACCTTGGAAGAGTAAGTGTTCAGCAATCATAATGTTCATCATTCTGTTGATTCAAAAAAATGTCATATATAACAAGATAAAATGTGTCAATATAGAATCATAGATAAATTTAAGTTGGAAGGGACCTTCAGAGGTTTTAAGTCCAATTCTTTGCTCAAAATAGGGCCAAATTCAATGTTAAATCGGGTTGCTCAGGTCTTTGTCCAGATGGGATTAGCTCCATCCTTGCCCAGCTCCAAGGATGGAAATACCACAATCTCTCTGGGAAACCTGTTACTGTGTTTGACCACTCTTATTGTGAAGAATTTCCAGTAGCAGTTTCCTGTGCTGAAACTTGTGTCTGTTGCCTCTTGAGCTTCTGCTGTGTACCTCCAAAAAGAGCCTAGGTCTATCTTCTTTGTTCCCCCTTTGGGCATAGGAAAACAACAAATAGATTCCTTTTCTGTGGCTCAGCAAACTTATACACATCTAGGGCCAAAATAATTGGTTTATAGAAATGACTTTTTTCAAAAGCAATGTCAAGTTCTATATGTATTATGTCTTAGTGGTTATATCTGTAGCAAAAGGACTTGTTGGGTAGAAAGGCAGTGCTGAAGGTTTCAGCCTACTATTTGATAGTCAGGCACCTTCCTGTTCTGATAGTCAGGCATTTTGCTGGCAGCCAAGGACCTTAAAAAAACTGACAGTATTTCAGCCTTGAATGAAATACCAACTCACTCCTTCCAAGTAATACTGTCTCTAAAAACCCACTTATATTCCTCAAGTAGAGACACGTAACTAAAAGAACACAATCGAAGAAGGAACCAGAAAAAGAATGACGTGTCACTTTTCATTATTAGTTTTCTAATGATAAATTCATTCCTCCGCAGACCATGAATATTGTCAATCATTATGCCTCATAAAAATGGGAATATATTAGTATTTCACTAAATTTTTAAAGGGAGAATTACATATATTCAGTTTTTCTTGATGTGAAAAAATGTTAGTGAGCTGTCTACAGCAGGTCGGGATCCCAAATGGGAGGGCATACTAAGTCAGAGCTAAGCTGCATGTCTGGAAGGAGCCAGATTGGAACAAAATAATGATGTGAAGCCACTCCTCACTCCCATCTGTCTTAGATCTGAGGCCAAAGGGTTTAGCTCTGAGGTCATGATCTGTCTGAACAAACAACAGGCCATTTAAAACAAATACTGAACATTGAACAATTTCTCATTAAGATTTAAATTGCAGAGGTTGTTATTATTATATTTAATGCTGTACAAATATACAGTACAATTATGCTAATATTTATGTCACCTGTCTCAGAAACTTTACAAGATACCACCCTAGGGTTGTTCAGAAACAGAATTGTCTTGGATCTGTCCTGTCTAGAAACCTGTATCTTGCTGTCACCATCTGAGCACTTTTAAAATATGTGATGTTCCTCTGGTGGATGGTTTTTCACTGACCTTCACACAGTGTTCCTGTTCCCTGACAAGTAGGAGTAACACTGGTTCCAGCAGGATGTTCTATACTTCCTCCATTTCTACCACTAGAGAGTAATACAAGCACAAGACAGTCCAGAGTCATCTGGCCTTGATAAAAATACACCTTCTACACCCACTGAATTTTATTTGCATTCTTGTGAACACAAAACAGTGCCCCTGCACCAGAAAATGCAGCTCTCTAGTCAAAACAGATGGGGTCCTTCCCCAGCTTTCAGAGCAACTGTTTAGGAAACAAACTCTGACACTGACTCTGAGAGGAAACATGGGTCACTTTGTAACAAGTGGAGCTGTAAATGGCCTGTGCTACATGCAGGGTATTTCTCTTTGCATGTACCAAGGAAAAGAAGGGCAGAATCCTGTGAGTCACATCGAGCAGTTTATTCACAAGGCAGCTAGAAAGCCTGTAAATTCCTGGCAGAAAAAACATTGCAAATATCCTGCATATTTATTTTAAGATAAACTAAAAAAAAAGAGATCAGTATCACGAAAATATATGTTGCAAACTAGACCAAGGCATCAAATAAATTGCAGTGTTGGCCTGTATCAGAAAGACTTGCCTCAAGGCTCAGTAATTGCTACAGTGTGCTGTGTAAGAAGGATGGCAATGAAACAGGTAGGTCAAATGGGAGAAACAAGCTCCATCCCCTCCAAGGAAATTACACTCTTGCATAAAACCAGGGTACTCTTTCTGGAAGATTTGTATATATTCATGTAGAAAGAAAGAACCAAACATAATTACTTGCAATGCTACCATACATATAATCACAGTTGTGATAATATGTGAAATGAGCCAAAACATTTACTGGGCTGTTTTCTTTAGAAGGACACAGAAAACACCATAATAATAACCCTACCAATCTAGAAAAGGACAACTTCTGCTATGACACATGGACATAGCTTTGAGGAAATTTTGGCTGTCCTACCAAATGTGAAGAGACTTAGATTTTTTTTGTTCTCTGTTCTAGGTTAACGCACAGCTTGAGAGCTAAAAGTCATGCTTGTATTATTTTGAAATACGTTATCAATCTTCGCCTTCTTGCCTTAGCTCTTTCCTCTTCTAGTTCAGTAGGTTTCAAAATCCTTCCAATATACGCACCCCAGAAACATTCCCAGTGGGAAGACGGACCAATTTCCCATACATTGGTAGTTGTAAAGTATTTACAGGTTTGCTTTCCTTTGTCACTTTTCACTGACCCGTTAACAGCAGTCTCCAGTCCCCTATGGTTTTGCAGTCCACAGCCTGAAAGCTGCTGTTCTAGACACTTCCACGTTTGATAGTGTGTTTCCCTGTCATTGTGTTTTTAAGCAGCTGCTGCTCAGAAGTAGGTCAGCATGTGCCAGCAGCTCATGATCTGGAGAAAAGGGGATGCTCTGGGTCAGGCCTCACTGTGGCTGTGGGAGTCCTGATCCATGAGTTGAGTGAGTATTCAATTGCTACTTCAGTTTCTCAGATCACACAGACGTACACACGCACAAGGCACAAGCACAGACTCCACTATCTTTTTTAATCATGGGCAAATATCTGCTTCCTATTTACAGATTTACAAGCTAGTTAAGTCATCAGTGTTGAGTGGATTTTTCCAGAGCAAGGAAGAAAGAAAATTTGTGTGGGAACAGCAGGATTCAAGCCCCTCTTCTTTAATGAGGACTGCCAGCCTCATCTGCAGTGACCTTCATGGCAGACCTCCCATGGACTTCAGTCGGGTCAGGGTTTTGCTTTGAAAACTGCATGCTGGAACATGTCACTTTGCTTAAAGAGTGTTTACAACTTGAGGGAAATGGAACTTGTCCATTTAATGTGGAGGGCTTAAAATCCCAAAGCGGTTAATTTTCCAGTGTTAACTTCCTCAGCATAATACACTGCACTGTAACCTCAGACCCAGGGTTTCAGCCATCTGTGACCAAGACCCAGATTTGCAAAGAGTAACAGGGCTCAAACATGACGTCAGGTTATCCATATTACAACATTACAAAGCTCTTGGTTTAGATGTACATTTTCCCCCTGGATGATGGGGAAACGTAGTTTGAGGTTGCCCAATCTTAAGACAAACAAATGACAGAACAGCAAGCCTGTCTCTACTATTTTTCAAGATGTGGTTACTTTCTGTACCCACAAGGGACTCAATATCCATGTCCTTCCAAGACCAGCACTAGCCACATGGTTATGTCAAAGTTTATGGGTTAAGTGGTTTGATTACTGTAAGCGTCTTGCTCAAGCTATTAAGTCATGCAGTCCCACCTGGTGGTTACAAAACAATGGTTTTATCTTTGTGGGTTTGTTAAAAAGGTGCTATATGGTACAAGTCACTTACTGAAAAAGCAACCAACAGCTATAGAGAGAGAAACCTGTAATTTTGATGACAAAATAAGTTTGTTATAACCTAGTTAGATTTCAGCATGGGTAAAAAAGTGTGTAAACACCCATTCAAACTCTATAAAAATTAACTGTTATTGACATGTGTAAAATGTGAGCCTGTCATCCCCCACCAGCATATAAAGATATACCGGTTCATCAGCAACCCAACACTATTTTGATGAATGGTTCTTAACCAAAAGTGATAGTTTCCCACTTTTTGAAAAACACTGGTACTAGGATTGGGTGGGGTTTTTTTTCATTCCTTTGCACTAACCTCTTTAATGACGTGAACACCGTTATCCCATTTCCTACCAAGTTTGCCTGAAACTTTACCATGAGAAATTATTTGCTCCTGCAAAGCAAGCAGCTATGACAAGTAACACAGTACCGTTGTTAGTATGTTGTTCCAGATGCTCAAGTTAATCAAAGAAGAAGAAAAGGTGGCTTTTTTTATTTGCTATTTTGTCAAAACCTGTGCATTCCATTAGCAGTAAGCAGAACATCAAGTGGCAATCACAATGCTATCAGTTCTGTCCCTTTAGTTCTAAAGTTACAGACTTAAAGGCAATAAAAGATCACCTGAACAAAATAAAGACCTTTTTTGGTTTTTTTAATAGAAAGACATCAGTGTTACTAAACATAATTGCAAAGATGAAAAATCTCCTTCTTATATTTTTAGGTATCTTCTATTAAAGATGTTGAGCTTTACTTCTAGACTGAGCTTGCCTAGCTTCAAATCCAAGCTTTAAGCTAGATTTTGCAGTACTGTGGCCTACTAAAAGCTCTGCTAAAGACATGTCTGTTCCTGAAACCTGAGAGCTCCGCTCAGCCACACAGTTACCACATCACTATGTTCCCATCTCACCACAATGAGATCTTCTAGTTTGCTGGGACAGAAGAAACTTAAAAAATGACTAGCTCTTCTGTCACTTCAACACACTTCCTAAGTACAGGTTTCATATACGCTGTGCCTGTGCTGCCTTTGCTTCCGTGCACTTAAAGCCGGTTCTGTTTCCTTGGGAAATCCTAGGGCATGCGTATACACTTTCACACAGAGCTATTGTAGGGAGTCCCAGGGCACTCTGAATTCAGAGTTTCTTCTTTTGCAGCCATACAAGCCCGAACTTGAAGACAGACACATGGTCTATAGCAGTTCATATGCATGGTCACGCCTTATTTTTTAATAGCAGTGTTGCAGAAAACCAGACAAAGAAAATAATGGAACATTATACTTCCCACTTCAGGGTCCTTATCACTCTTAAATTCTCACCGTGCTTTCACTGTGGACCTCTGAAGCACCCAGATATTTTTCCTGTAGCTTCAAGCTTCTCCTCTGAATCACTATGAAGCTAAAAATAGTGTATCCTTTGCAAAAAATTTCATTTCTCCTTGGTTGGTCTCACTGTGTAATCTACCCCTTTCAGACCACAACAGCAATTTTCTTCATCTTCACACCTTTCTAATTTTTTGTTGCTTGTAAATCCATTCTCTGACATTTTAGGCACATTGGTTTTGAAAGCTTTTACCACAAGTTGTCTTTTTTTGTTGTTGTTCAGGGCCTCATTGAAATGCCACTTTTTTTCGAATCCTACCTGCCTTAGAGATATTACACAACATTAGTTTCTCTGGGTTTCTACTTCCCACTCTTTCAAGGTATTTCCAACCTGACTGGCAGCTACCTAAGTTCCACATTGTTCCCAAGACTTGATTCTAGCACCAAATATTGGACTCCACAAGCAGCAAGTATTTCTAATTCTGGACCTTCATAGCATCAGAGAGAATCCATAGGGCTTACAAACCCAGGCTCCTGAAACTGCCACTTCTCTGGATAAATCAAATCACTTCTTAACCCTCTCTTTGATAAGTGGAATGGATTATGATCCTTTCAATAATATTTTAAATCATGGTACTTCTCTCCCCAGCCTTAAGCTGTTATCTAGGTTTGTTGTTGACTGTCAATAAGTTAACATTTCATTAGTGATCATATCATAAAATAACTTCATTAATCTAATTTCAGAGAGCTTCTGGATATACTGAAGAGTAGGATAGGGACAGAACCTGGCAACAGGCTGCTGCTTCCAAAAGGCTGCCATAAGCATATTGTTACTCACATACATTTCCAATTGCATCCCCTCATCAAATTTTTCATCAGAAGCTGTTGCAGTGACACAACATTAGAGAGCTTCTGAGGTGGTTTGGATGTTTTCTGGGACAGTAGGCGTTTGAAGTTCCTGGAAAAGAAGCAAAGTTGGGAATCCATCTAATAACATTCCCTAACTATCTGATCACTAACAATGTGCTTCATTTGAATGTATATTTTAGGAGGATGAACAAATGTTCTGTTCAGGTTGCTGGAGCTGAAACATCTTACTCAGCAAAGACAAAAAATGTGATTTCATAATGATACTCTAGTTAAAAGATCATGTAATCTGCGGCTATTTCTTGTAGAGGTTGCCAGGCATCTCTGAATAAGGCTGTCTTTTTGGAAGCACTCCTTCCTCCTCAGCTGAATGAAAATCAAATGCCCTGTGTACCTCAAAGGACAAATCAAGCTATGACTACCCTACCCTGATCAATCATGAAAACTACTCAACAGTGAAAACTACCTTTACATTTTCTCTATCTCTCATGCATTTCTGTCACATATGCAGCAGTCTGGTTTCCTCCAGCTGCGATTCCTCTCCTGCTTCCACTCTTAGAAATCCTCAAAAAGGGTCCTCAGGATTAAATGTTAGGGAGGATAGGGGCAGGGTATCATTCCAACTATAAGATTATGAAGATTAAAATGTAATGTAATATAACAAGTCTTTTAGAAATATGCACTTACAGGCATTTAACTATAAGCAGAGCATTTCGTAGCTTTTATTACACTGGACTTCAGCCAGTAAATGAAAATTGCATGAAACGTGCAACTTTCACAATGAGATTTTTCCCTTATTGCATCTAACTACCAGAGACAGCAGTCACCTCCACTGGTGCTCTGCCTTTGGCCCCCTTCCGAGATTTAGGCCATTAAATTGCTTCCACATGACAGGACTTGGAATGCTGAAAATCAATCTAACTTACGATTTTTAGTTTCCTTTAAAGAGTCATATTTCAAAAGTTTGCAGCTGAACCCCTTCCTCTTCTAGCTTCAAACCAGGATCGTTTAAAGGTAATTTAACCACTACGAGAAGACTGTAACATAAGCTTTTTCTCTGCATTCATTTATTTCTCAACATGAAAGAATTAAGAGAAGAAAAACCTTTCAGAAGGTGTCAAGCACCAATATTAAGGCATTAATTATGGAGAGTATCAGGAAGGACAAAGATTGTCTGATTGCTATTTATTTGCAGAAATCATTTACTAAACAGTTCAACAGCTCATTTTCAAGCTTCGCTTTCCCTGACAGATTACAAGAAGCACTGATCTAGTTTCTAGCAAACTAGTGCTATACTGAATATTGGATTTGGAGACCATTGGCCAGCTTCTCAAGTAAGGGTAAAGAAAACCACCTTTTTTATTTTTGTTTATTCCAGCCCACTTTCACCAAAATCTCTTTGCCTAGGAAAAAGATTATATACTATTATTTAACTGCTCTTGATACATTTGTTCTCAGTGGCCATGAAAGAAGTGTTCATTTCTTAGCCCATTAATTCTGTGTGATCATTTCACTAAACTGGGCCTTACTGTCCATTTTAAAGGTCTTTTCAGTAAGAAAGGAACATAATAAGTTTCAGTGAGTTAAAAGCAACATAATAAATTATGTATAAATATTTGTATATTCTGTTGTTTACTAAACAAAATACAAAGCATTTGCTTTTTTCCCTGGGTCCTTCTTTGCACTATCCAGCCTTATATTTATGGCCTAAGGGTTAATATTATACAAACAATCATTTCTTTCAGAAGAAATGTGATCTTTACTAAGCTATTCCATTGGTTAAAGAAGAACCTCTGCTTTCTTTATCCCAGCTGGGTTGAGGTAATTGCCTTTAGGCTACAGGCAGGAGAATGGAAAACAGATGAAGCATGCTGAAGATTAACCACAGAACAAAACTGCCTAAACAAAGAAAAGGCTAGGAGGTGGAGAGAGTCTCTCAGCCTAGATGGGCATACTGGAAAAGAAACTGCACATGGCTGCTCACTACTTTCACAAAAAAACAAGGAAGAAAGTAATCCACAATTTCTGTAAACCAACATGTGCATGTGCAAGCGAAGTAGGTTTATAGATACTTTCTGATAAGAAAGGAAATGTGACAGCCCATGAATGACACCTGGGGTTAACCCTAATGGTGATATGAGGAAGATTGTTTAAAGGTGAAGCTCTTCTTCATTTTGGTCTGTTTACACTCACATTGGAGACCAGAAGAGTCTATTTAATCATGTTAGAGACTCAAATTAAATCTGCAGAAATCTTTTCAGCCACATTACCTCTATATGTCCCACTACTCAATATGTCCCAAATGCACTAATGACTTTTGTCTCCTGTACATTATTTGGGACTCATCTAATTCAACTAAAGAAATTAAAGTTTTAAAAACTGTAAACACCGGCACTTCTCACTGTGGCTTCCTTTGTAGTCAGATGAGAAAAATAAGGAGTGATTTATATGACTTTTAGCCATTTGTCTTAGAAAGAGATGAACTACCCTCTGGAGACCTTCACTTCTTTCCACTGACTGTAAAAGACTATAGTGATTATTACAGGCTTCAAAGCTTAACCCTGAAGCATCTAATTGAGGAGAGAAGACGTCCTGGTGTATAAGCAGGGAGTTAACTTTCTGCTACAGAATAGTTTTTCCTAGACGTTTCCAGGACACTGGCAGTGTCATTGCAATAGTGTGTGGCTGGCTGGAAATCTTAATATTAATAATCAGAGAATGAGTTTTAATCACTATTTTTTTGCATGAACAATCCCTAATGCACTGCCAGTTAAGCATCATTTTGCTTGATACCAAGTCAGTCTGAAGCCATGGTCAGTATTGGTGATACCTCAGAACAATGTCTAGCACAAAGGGCCCACTGGCAGACCCAGGGAGACATCTCTGAAAATCTGCTTGGTGGAGACAAACCTTTGGAAGGTCTCAAGTGTTTCCTTGTTCTCTAATGAAGGACACTGCCTGCCAGACACATGTAGTCACGTTCTTTAAACTTGGTAATTCTTATAGGTCCAATCCTTCCCCTTCAATCACTAGCCACAGGATAGATGTGTATTTCGAAAATCTTTTCTCACTCCACATTAAAGACCTTGTATTGAATTATTTTTAAAGAAAAATTGTTCCTGGTTTTATATAGCTTCTGGCTGAAAAGTGTGATAGCTCACAGAGCAAAACAGCATTCTTGGAAATCTAAGGCTGGTTTATTTAGATTACTTCCTTCGCTATTTTCATGCTTAAATAAATATGAATTAGGCTGGCATATGAGTAGATACACTAACACTGTTTCCTCTTTCCTTCCCAAATGAATTCAATCTTAATTCCATTCCTCAACTATAATAGCAATTTCCATAGGCAGACCTTTTGAAGCTAGACTAGAAGTAGCAAAGAGTTTAAGTTTCTAGAGTTTTGTTACTTTTAATTGATAATTAAAATAGGAAAGCTCAGTCACAGTTAAGTTAAGAAGGGAAAACATGAACACAAAAGTAGTCCTCCTGAAGCTCTGTGAAAACCATATGGACTAAATATAACTGTCTTTGGATTAGGCCATCATTAAGCATTTGCCTACATGTGCTATCATAGACCCTTGATTTCTCACTCTATCTGTGCTTCAATGACTTTTGTGGTATAGCTGGCCTGGACTCATCTTTCTTGAAGCTTTGTCTTTTGCACAAATGGACGTAGGATTGAGGCTATCTGTTTAACTGGGCTATCATCTGGATGCCATGTTAGAAGGAATTTTTAGAAGTTTTGCCACAGAAGAGGCACATATCAAAGTTGTAAAATCTAGGGATTTTCAGTGATCCTTATGATACAGTATTCTGCTGAGACAATGAGTAATCTGAGATGAGCTCTGGTCTATCCACAGTGAATGACAAATCTGCTCATAAAGATGGGATCAGAAGTGTGTACCTGGATTTCCCTCAAGAGTAGTCATCTGGACAATGTTAGACCACTAAATAGCTGATATGTTAGTGAAATGTTTTTGTATTTCAAAATAAAAAAGAAAAAATAAAACAAAACCCAAAAACCCCAAACAAACAAACAAAATTTTTAAAAAATACAAAAAAAAAAACCAGACTCACATCTTGTATTGAAATGTTTTCCTTGAGCTTGCCTAAAAACATGATTTGGAAGTACCTGTGTTCAATGCTTCAAAAGCTGCATTACCTGAATAATCTCTTTCTATACACTGGGTAATTCTGTCAAAGAATCTTAACAGCTTTTTCCTCTTTTCTGGTTGAAGACACATTCCTGAGTTCTTTTCAATAAAGGACTAAGGTAAATCTTCTGAGCAATCAGCTGACTTTTTATTAATGCAGTAGACTGCTTCATGAGTTCTTCAGAGTGCAAAGGCCTCACATGTTTGAGTAATTGAATGCAATCGTAAGTGTTGCCATCTATTAACAATACAGATTTTTATGATTTATAAACATTCATTTCAAGAGTTCAAATGCACAGCCAGTATCAGCAGTATCAAAAAAGTCTGTGGTTTATCTCAGGGGTGGTTTTGTCACTTTGGGATACAAGTGTTCATTTACTTATTTAATAAGTGTCATAAGTGTTAATATAAAATATGAATATTAAACAGTGAAAATAAAATTTCACCTTCATTTCCAAAGGCATTCTCTACCCATTGACATGCTTTTCCAATCTCACAGTAAGCTTCATTAGCTTGTTCTCTTTCAGATCACACTAAACTGTAAATTTATGTCTTGGTAGGGCCAAAAAATCTTAGAAATCTGTGGAATATCATGTAAATGCTAAAGTGAATTTGATTTATAATACCTGAAATGTAAGATCTGGGTGCCTGAAATTCTTCTTTTTTTAAGCTGCTTATGCCAAAATATACAGCTGTCCAAGGATTTGCCTATATCTCACTGGTGTCTACCAGTTTTAGAAGAGCTGTTCTGGGGCCTACTTACTCCTAGTTCTCCACAGTTATGAGGCTTCTCTTTCTCACAACAGTGATGTTTTAAAAAGTAAAATCTATTTCTGTTATGCATTTTCTTTCCATGTACCTTTATTACTCTTTGAGATTAACCACCAGAGATGACATGTCTGATTTTGGCTTGAGGACACATGATATCTATTGCATCACTGTTTTGCCAGGGGCATTCAAAGTGTTCTAGCAGATGAGTGCATCTGTGCTTCTGACTCTTGGATAAGAAGAGGGCTGCTTGAACAGCTACAGCCAGCTCTATTGTGTTCATAGCAAAGTCTGTGAAGTTCATTTCAGTTACATGTCACTTCCAGTTTATGTTGTCTGAAATTTTAACCATGACAGATTGTACTAAGCCCTTTTCAAAATTTTTGCTCAATCAGAAGCTGATACCCAAACCTGGCTGCACATAATTTTTTTAAGTATGATGACTTTTTCAGTTAGTGTGAAATAGTTCTCATGGGCACATTGAGACATTTTTTGGACATTCAGATATTTTGTTCTACACTGTATATTTGGCATTACTATGTAACTATGTGGAAAAAAGACAATGGATGAGACAAATCTGCCATATGAAGAAGACACAAATGAGAGGTGCTCAGAGCTTTGCTTACAGAAAATAATACTATTCAGTTTCATACCATAGTCAACTCTAATTTCAGCTCAATCACCCTTTCCAAAGGCTAGGAGTACTCACTTTAACAGAGAAGCTAGCCTAACTGTTCTGCAATAACTCCCTCATGTGGGCATTCCATTTCACTCTATTATTTCACTTTCAAAACAAGAAAGTTGTCTCAAATATTAGTCTTTCTTTCAAGTATAGTGGCTGCACATTAAAATTTTTCTGACACACGATGTATGAAAATCTTTATCTTGGTTACTCTCCCTGTGTCAGCAAAATCCAGAGAGTGTTGTCTATGCTAATCTAGAGGCTCGGCATGAACAAACTTTTGATTTCCTGTAGGTTAGAAAGGATGGTTCCAGCTGGATGAGAATGAACTGAATTGTCCTTACTGGTAAAAGAAGGCCAAACAGTAATCTTTTCCTCTAATTTAGTTGATTGAGTCTGACACCTCTGGAAGTTCATGCTGATCAGCCCAGCTTCCCCTCGGTTTGTTTACTGAAGTTAGGCAAAGCCTGCTAACTGTCAGCAGCTCTAAGCATGTCTAATCAGCCTGGCCTTTGAAGTACTGGTTGGAGCTGACAGCTACACCTTCCCAATGCTGTCAGCATTGCTCATACCCACGGAGATGAGCTGGTAGCACAAACTGTTTGGAGAGCACATATGACCTGGAAGCTTGGAGGACAGTAGACCCTCCAAAAGTCTGGTCATTACTGCTATGAAACTTCATATCAAAAGCTTAATGTAGTTAGTTGTTTCTAAGCTGCTCCATCACAGTAATTCTGATTGCTTCCTTGCTTCTTATCTAGAGGTAAAAATGGTCATCTAATTATCTAATGGGCTTTGTAATTTTTGCCTTCATTTTAGCAAAGACTAAAATCTAAATCTCTCAGCTGACAGACTACCAAAGCGTGAAAGACTATGCCATGTTTCTGCTGCTGCTCAGTTGTATCACACAAGCATCTGAATACAAGCATGAGCACTAAATGTAAGTTGGCACAAAGAGGGGAAGAGATCGAGTTTGCTTTCCTCTGAGCAGGTTGATTGAACAATGGCTAGAGGTAGGCAGAGGGAGCTAATTGAGTAAATTAGAATTTTAGTTAGAATTAGAAATGAGAATGGGTAAACACAGCAATTTCTCACCCAGAAATCTCCCCAGTGACAGCTGTTTGACCTATAGGAAACTTGTCCTTTGTCTAGTCAAGAAGAAAATTGTGAAACGGCTGCTCTTGGATGCTTTCTTTTTCCTTGAACTTATTTCACCTGAGAGCTAAGGTACCAAAATACCACAATAAAGAGAGTTTCCATCCTTTTTTCAGATGGACCAGTCCCAGTAAGTTCTGGCACCTCTCTAGGCCATTTTTTTCCATTCTAGACCATATATAAATGTCAATCAGTCATGGCTTTTGTTCAGGGGAAAACAAACTAAACCCCCCCACCCTTTTGGTACTCTAATCTAACAGCTTTTTGGTTTCTCTCACTATCCAAACACAGTCCCCAGATTTCCTCCTGGATGGGTCTATATCAGCTATTAGATATGCACAATTTTTGCATCAACATTTGTATATATGTATGTATATATATAGTTATCTATCAATATATAATTTACATATTTTTTATGTATAACTTTCTTAAATGTACATCTTATCTTAAGTAAAATTGACCCTTCCTAGGTACTTGTTGAAAGTAACTGAATCTTTTTTTAGAAATTATGAAAATAGTTTCTTTTTAATTCTCAAGGTTTTATTAATTTAGTAAATCCAAAGTAAGCATTTTCATGGTTTTGAGAGTAACTACTGTAGTGCATTTACATTTATACCAACACTTGAATTTTCTGGGAAGCTCATGAAAATGTTGCAGCTCCCCTTTCAGGGACTAGGGCCAGTCCCCTGTTTGGGTGTTCAGTGATGTAAAGAAATCTGACTTATGTAACATAATCTAGGGATAATAAGATGAACAAATCCTTAGTTTCCTAATTAGCAGATGCATACAACAGCTCTCCTTTCATCTGTGCTGGATACGTATGGTCACTGGCTGAAAGGCAAGTGTTGACATTTAGGGCTGATACTTTATGTAAACTTCAGCAGTATTACTGTGTTTCAAGTGCTATCTGAATTACGAAGTAGACCTGAATCCTCACTTCTTAATTGCTGTAATTAAATAAATAACAGCTGATGCATCTTTGTATCATGTGTCCTTCAAGGATATGAAAAGATTTTGTAAAAATTTAGGGAGTACTATAACGTACAAGTGAAATAACAGCTTAAGAATGCAGCATTTGTGAATATGTGGAAGATGGTGGGGGGATGTATGTTCATACCAGCTGCTTTAGCAGACAAAAAGGTTCAGAGATGAAGCTCCCTAAGTGTCTTGTGCAGTCACTGGAGTGGTGCATGCCCCCATGGCCTGATTCAAAGCACTTAATTTAGACACCTGTACACAGACAGCTGTAAATCCCCCACAGCCTTCAATTTGCATTGTATGAATTGGTCTGTTGCTGTACAAGCAGGAAGATATTCTTAAATAGGTATTAATAGATAATTAGTAGATGTTAAAAATATATTCTACTATTTCTCACATTTGACTTATTTCATTTATTTTTTGATTGCAGTCTGAATTTGTTCCTGTTAACATTAGAAATCATTTGGCCTAGTGAGGCTTTTAATGGCTTTGTATGCATCATCTCAGTAGAAGCACTTGTTTTATGGCCTTATCTTTACTTTTATTGTATCCAGAGTGCTGGACTTTATATTGAGAATTATACTATCTGACATTATTCTTTATATATAGAAAATATAACGAAAATTTTGCTTGTGATACTACTAATTCTGAGAAAAACTCTCGTACAGGAAAAGACTCTCAGATAGGAGCCTGTAGGAGTTGTTCTCACTGCCTGACAAATTCTCTTTAAATTCCCTGGTTTCTCTAGTCCACTCAAATATTAAATTGAATTTGTCCCTTTCATACACAAAAAGATCAGCATCTGCAGATAGAGAAATCAAAGGCAGAGGTCCATGTGCTAAGTAAGAAAGCAAAGATAACCTCTGAGTCTAACTATACATCTGGGTATAGTCAGCATCACACAAGCAAGCAATAAAACTAGTATCATTTGCTAGCTGCCCTTTAGTTCCCTTTTTTGATTACCAAATACCACACACATCTGTATTTATTAGTGTAGCCTTCAGCACAAGTGCAGATTGAGTCCCAGAAACACTCCTTTGGATCCACAGAAAGATGCCTTAATTGCTCCGTTATCTCTTTGTGCTAAAAATACATAGGGAAATGTTTTAGTTACACCATCCAGGAATGTAACAGTATGGTTTTCATGTTACAGAAAGGTTAAATGTTCAGGGAGAGTGACAAGATTAAAGGTTTGGGAAGAGTGACATATTTCTGGCAAACTAGAGAGGGGCATTTTTTACAGCTTCCTTTTCTGTCAGCAGGAGGTCTATGCACACTGCAGAAAAAGACACTGACTTTTTGTTTCCATGTTATAGTGATATTAAATTCCACCCCATTCAGCCTGACTGCCAAAGCCAGTCAAAACCGGAGACTAGTGTCATTTTAGTGTCAGTCTTCTCAGTAAGTTTACTTACCCATGCAACACCAGTGATCCATGAGCAACCCAGTAGGAGTCAGGATTTAAACCCAAAGGGTACTACCCCAAACATTTGTTCTGATCTCTTTAGTAACACAGACCGCTAAATTTTACCCAACAATCTGTGAATCAATACTCAGAACTTATTCCCAGAACTTGTTTTCTGTATTAGCTAGTTTGATGTTTGACAAGACAGATGCTTTGAATGGTAATATTAATGCCAGCCACTTTTTTCGTACAGGTATCTGCTTTCTCAGCTGAAGCAAACAGCCAGAAATTGTTCAGTAAATACCTAGACAAGTATCTCTGATTTGGTAAAGGAGAGGGTATTGATGCAATGGCAGGACAGTTACAGAGATAAACTTGAAAGTGTCAAGAGGCAAAGTAAATGGGCTAATCATCAAACACGTGAAATGGGACAGAAAGTAGGTGAACACAACCGGGTCATTGCCCTAATTTTAACACCGTCCTATCACAACCATTCTCTACTGAAAAAAAACCCCCACATTAATGTTACAGTGGTGCTTTATCCTTACCAGAAAAATAAGTGTATCTGAACTTAAAGACAATTTTACATATAAAAAAGGATCACAATTTTTTGCATTCACCAGTGTGAGTCTGTTCTGACCTTCTATCTCACTCAACATATGGATGTTTGACTTGCCAATTAAGCATTCAGTTTAAAAAAAATAACTGTTTTAACACTGATCAGTCTGGCTGAGGCTGAGCAATACTTACAGTTTTACTCTGGTACATCTTTGGACATCGTGCCAGATGGCTTTTCATTGTTCATGTCTGCCTGTAGCTACATTCACGTCTTCATGAACCTATATTTTATTGAACCATAAAAATTAATCTTGAAATAGATAAGTGATAAGCCTGCAACAAACACAGTTCTTTGGCATTATTTTGCCTGGAGTCATTTACTCCGTGGTGGATTTATATCAGTGGATTTCAGTGGGTTTATGTTATTGTAGAGGAACGACTAACAGCTCCTGCTGTTTCAGAGTGCGCTATTTTCCTTTACTATTTTGAAGTCATTCGTTGAGATGAGCTACACTGAAGAGAATAACATAGATAAAACTAGCAAGAACAATCTATTCTAACTCATCTTAATCCCCAGTCACAAACTTCATGACAAAATCTCCTTACTGTCACTACAGGAAAAGATCACTTAAAATACGTTGAAGGGCTGGTATGCCATAAAAGGAGCAGTAGTCATTCCAGCTGGTGGGAAGCTTGCTGTGCTACTATGCTCCATACCTGGAAGAGAAAGATTCAATTATTTCCAACATAGATCTAGGAGGTACAGGCGTTAACTCATATGATTTCACATGTGTTTGTCTGCTCTCCTAGTTGCAGCTGGGACAGAGTTAATTTTCTTCTTCATAGCGGGTACAGTGCTGTGGTTTGGATTTGGTGTGAGAGTAATGTGGGTAGCACACTGATGTTGTTGCTAAGTCGTGCTTACTCTAAATCCAGGTCTTTTCAGCTTCCCATGCTCTGCCAGTGAGCAGGTGTGCAACATGCTGGGAGGAGACAGAGCCAGGACAGCTGACCCGAACTAGCCAAAGGGATATTCCATGTCATAGAACGTCATGCTCAGTACATAAGGTGGGGCGAGCTGTCTGGGAGCCACTGACCACTGCTCGGGGACTGACCAGGCATCAGTCAGTGGGTGGTGAGCAGCTGTACTCTGCATCACTTGTTTTTCTTGGGTTTTGTTCCCCTCCCTCCCTCTCGTCTTCATTTTTATTAGTGTTGTTGTTATATTCTACTTTATTTTGATTATTAAACTGTTCTTATGTCAACCCATGCATTTTACCTTTTTGTGATTCTCCTCCCTGTCCCAGTGGACGTGGGGTGGGGCAGCTGAGCGAACAAGTGGCTATGTCATACTTAGTTGCCGGCTGGGGTTAAAGCACAACATCTGCAAAGTACCAATTGAAATGCCAAACATCAGTTATGTGCACTTCCTTACTTCCAGACAGGTATTTTGTCTGTAGGCAGAGACACTCCAGTGTGGAGAAAACCAGAGAATAAAATAGTTTATTTAACCAGGTTCTGCTAAATAACAACTCCATCAGCTACCAAGTATTTTTCATTGCCCCAGTAAATTTCATTATATTTCTGACACTTCTGCAGGTTTTCATAAAGATCAGTTCCAAATATAGAATTCCTTGTTGTGTTGCCCTAGGTGAGGATCACCAGGCAATCCTGTATTATGCATCAGATTAGTCACCCTATTGCATAGGTGCCTGACAACTACTTTGGAAGGCCTGGACCTGGTCAAGCATCTGATGGCATTTTTTTTTTTTAATACTTGGGTTTTGATCTTCTAGACATGAAAGTCCAATGCTGCTGGCTCTCTTGACAGTGGATCCAAGCATATAAAGGACACTCCAATTTATATGTCTCCTTGAATGCAATGACATCAACCAAAACCAGTCACAGAAGCTGATACTTTTTCTGTGGTAGTGGATTATCCTCCTAGAGTTGACAAGTCACAGATATCTTATTTTTCTGGAAAGTCTCCCAGAAAATACTCCCAGTGCTGTCCAACACCACTGTTATCAAGTTCTTCCTTCTTTATTTTTCACATTTCTCCCATTCACTACATATAAATCAGAACTGTATTTTGTTATTTCCAATGGATAATTAATCACACTTATACAGTATACATCAACTTCAAACAAAACCTTAGGGCCATTTTGATTCATAGACAGTAGGCTGTCTGTTGCTTGTCAACGAACTCAAGTGTCTTATAAAGCTTGCAGAGTTTATAATGATTTAAAGTTGGTAAATCATATTCTAGGTTAGAAGTTATAGCAGAAATTATTCATTAAAGTAGTGCTGAAATCAAGCATAACAAAAATATCTGTGCTCCCACTTTCAGATTGTTTTATAACTCAGTGAATGTAGTGTTTCCTCAATTACTTAAATAAGACCTGATTATATTTTTTGAATATATAAAGAGTTTATTTCTGTTCTTTCCAAGTCCAGTTCCCTGTTGGTTCTTGGTTTAACTGCAAAGAAATAAATCAATTGCCTTGGCATCCTTATAGTCATCTGTTAGGAAGAATTCTGTCATTAAAATTACAATAGCCAACAGTCATCAATTTAACACACTGTTGTGCTAGGACAAAAAGAGTTTCTTACTTAATTTCAGGCTTCAACAGCTGGGTAACAGCCCAGACTTCTCTGGCCAATGGAGAGTGACAAAAGCTTTCCATGACTGCAGAGGAAAAGTTTGACACTTAACTTTTAGACCATTAATGCTCATAAGACAAACGCTACCTGTAATGTGTTTATTTACAGGAGTTCACATTGGTTTATGAAATAGTCTGAAGGTAATTAAAAACCAATTTTAATTGCTTGCAATTACTTTTGGTTCATAATAACACTCCCTGTCATCTTTCTGAAATAACTGTGGAAAAGAAAATTTTTTTCACACATTCTTTTTACTCTAACTACCACATTGGTTTAATAAGACAAATGTTAAACTATTTGTGACATGACTTTACATTTTTCACTGTGATGGTTGTGTTGTGAGGACATTTTGTCTTATGCTAAGAAATGTAGCAGACACCATACATTATACAAACCCTTTTTGCCTCTCCTCTCTGAACATGCCATTAGAGTGCTTGAAACATTTATTTTAATTGCTGGAACCCTCTTGGATTCCCAGAATCTTTGCTCTCAGCTTTCTCTTTTCCTGAAATAGAAGTCTGCATTTTGTTAAAGCATATAAATAGCTGTGAAGAATATGGTATTTTAATAAAATTCAGAGTGTGGTATTTTATGTACTTTCAGAAATTGAGAGCAAGGAACGAAATAACTCACACTTATTACAGCTCCTAACAGATACAACGGGCATGTCCAGCATCTGATGATTCACAGATATAGACGTGTAATTTTGTCCACCTCTAGCGAAGTGCAATAACATTATGCCACAAAGTCTTTCTTGCTTTTTGGTTCCAGGATTTGTGCTCTTGGCAGCACAATGCTCCAGCATCAACCATGGACTTGGCTAGTGTACTGTCCACTAATTATAGCACTTTGTTTCTTAGGAGTTGAGAAAGATTAATGTAAATCCCTGTGGCTGAGAAGAGTTTGCACTCCAGCCTTCCTGCTGCTGAAATAGAAGCCCTGTCATTATGTAAGAGAGAACAGTTGCAAGCTTCATTTAAAGCCCCATTTAAATCTTCCCAAAGTGCCATTCCATATACTGCATTTCATTCCTTCCATACTTCTGACAAATGTGTAATAATATATTAATAATATTGAATCTTGTGACTGTTTTCCTTTTTTTAAATACATATTTTCATTTCTAGTGGAAAATATTTTAGTTTTTCATAGTCTCCAAAATGTGCACAGGTAACTTAGGTTTTTAAAATCACTATCTACTTGTGAATTTCAAGGCTGCTAATCTTTTATACCTAAATAATTACCCATATTCTTTAGAGACTGTAAATCACAGCCATCATTAAGCTGTGATGCTAAGAACATTAGTATCCTTTAACATTTATATGATTTCTCTTTTTCTTTGGCATAGAAAATGTCACATAGGTTATCACATGTTCATTAAATTGGTTTATTTTGTTCTTAAGGACAGATTCTAAAGGCAGAGCAGGACCATGGTGAATAGTTACACGTGAAACAAAAAGACCCAATTGACTAGTTTTTACAAACAGTTGATACCACATCCTAACGACTTCACATCATAATGACTTGCCCTCTTCAGATGTGCAAGTTCAAGTGCTAATTGAAACGTTTCAGTCTTTTTTTACTGTTAAAATAGTTGGACAAAATACTCTTTAAGAAATCTCAACCTAAAAAAATAGAAAAGCAATTTTTCTTTGTTGCTTTTACAAATTAATATTTGGTATTCTAATTCTTAAGGCACCCAGCACTTGTCAGGCACATTTGTGAGTGGTATAGTACAAGAGTTGCATGGTCTACACCAAGTGTGATGGAGTTTAAAGCAACGGGGCCAGTCTGCTACCAGTCCTACATCATGGGTAGCCACTGAACGGCGTTAGAGCCCCTCCCATCACCTACTCCACACTGAGCTATGGTGTTGGTGCCAGCCGCCACATTGTGGATAGCACCAACATGCATCAGTATAGCCATCATGCTTACCGTGTTAACTTCTGTAATACATGTGATTTTTGACAGAGATGTTTTAGACAAAGGAAACTTGTAGGGAACTCTCAGGGGAATAACTGATTTTTCTAATGACATTCATCTGACTGCATGGAAATGTCTACACTAAAGATGTCTACATCTGTCAAGGTCAGAGGAATATAGGGCCTCATTGGTCATGATTCCTCTCATCTTCAAGCAGACACTAAAGTAGCACTGATAGTCATGCTGTTATCCCCTGACTGGTGTGTCTTCATAGATGCTTATATAGGAAATGTTTACTATCAGGCGAGACAAAATCTATCACATCTGCTTCCCCAGATAAATCCCACAGGACTGATCCAGAGTCCACCAGAGTCCATGCAAGGCTGTTTGTTGACCTTTCTGGGTCAGAGACAATTCATTTCTTAATGAAATACATACTGTAATAAAGAGTAAGTGTTGGATTTCTTGAGCTCAGCTGCCAGAACTTTCTCAGAATTGCGGCACAGCTATGGGAATACATTAGGGATATAAAAAAATAAAGCATTTTCTCACATTAGTCACTGGATGTACATTTGGGTATCGGTCATTTTCCTTCCAACCCTTGATTTAGTAAAAGAAAACCAACTAAATCAATCCTTTTTTATCTAGTAATGGAAAACACTGTTTTAACATACGGAAACCTTGGAAAAATTCCAGGAAAGGAGAATGTTTGACTGAAGTAAGGCATGTACAGACTAGCTCTCCAAAGTATGGGCTGGGCAGGGATGTGTCACTGGCTTCTCAGAAAATGCAGAAGTCAAGGAAATGCATGCAGGTACCAACTAACCAACGAAACAAAATACCCAAAACCAGAAACAAATACAAAAAAGTCTTTTGTTCCAAGGCAGCCTGTATTTTGAATGGTCAAATGTTATTGCCACAAAGCAAGTTGTGGAGGATATCCACACATTCCAACTGTAGGGTGTTGTACCAACTGTGAGAGCTTCCAGACTATTGGAGAAATATGATCAAAGTAGACCGGTCATGCTTCTAGCTGCTGTTTCAGCATTTAATGACCAAACCACCTCATTCTCGATCTGGAGAAGTACGAGAAGGTTGTTAATACAGAAACAAAGTCATGTTCCATCTTGACACTGCTACATCCTTCTGGGATCCAGAGATTATGTCATTAAAGAAGATCTTCTTTGGTTACCTGCAGAATTGTGTTGTGTTCCAGTCAGTGATGACATTTTGCTCATACTGCTTGTAAGGTATCCCTAAGGTCTTTACAATGAGATACAATGCCTGGTGGGAAAAAAACCCTGTTTATTTTGCTAACTGAAGATCAGATGTGATACAACAGCTATTAACCATTAATAAACCTTTTTATGCAATTTTCCATACCTGATGATAGAACTCATCAATTGAGTTTCAAGATCACTACACCCAATATATAGCAATGAAATTCTGTCTATATAAGAATAATTATCACTTATTACTGAATGTCAAAGGTCAGATTTTCAGCTGCCTGACTAGGAATTTTTAAGCATGTGCTCCAATTTTAGTTAAAAAATCATGGAAGCTGCACAGAAATTGTGTTCATCACGAAACATGTTTTTGTTAGATAACGTTGCTGCAGTGCTGGGAGAATATTTATGTCAATATGACAAACATGTCACATATTGGCTACAAAGATAGACTAATAAATCATAAGATGTCTTAGCTGTGGGATCAGTAATACTACAGAATCTTAATGTGAAAAATAAAAATCTCATATACCAAAAAAGTTAATGGTAGAAAAAAGCACCAGAAAATTACTTTCCAGAAATAACCCTTAATTCATTAGCGTACATGTTTAGTTTCTAAACAAAACAAAATCTAATATTTCAGAGTAGCATCCTTGGTTTGCTTTCTTGTTTTTTGAGATAAACAGGGTCTCCAAAACATGAGACATGAAATGAGCTGAAAATCTTTTAATTTACACCTAAATAATTCGGGTTTCTGGATACAAAGTCAACATTTAAAAAACCCAACAACATCAAAAACTCAGAGAAAATCTGTGAATTTTTGAAAAAATCCTGACTTTTGCATTATCATTATATTCTGGTTTAGTGGAAGGTGTCCCTAACCAGGGCAAAGGGGATGGAACTACATGATCTTTTAAGGTCCTTTCCAACCAAAACTGTTCTATAATTCTATGGTTTTGTGATTCTGTGATTCCATGTTTCTATGATCATAGCCTAAATCAAGCACTTTCAGGTTTTCTACTCATTATGGAGAATTAAGTACTGCAGTCACAATTAGGTAAACAGTTTTTCATTATTTTTCAGGCTAATTTCTTTTTCTGGACCATAAAACAATGGAGCCATATAAAGCTTCCTTAAATAACCAGTAATGATAGGATTGTACAAATGCCAGTACAGTTTAAACATAACCAGAAGAAACAGCAATAAAAAAAAATTTACACTATCAAAGAAACAGTGCAAATTTTTTCTTTTGCAAAAATGACAGTGATGGAATTTTGAAATAGTTTTTACAAGTACTTAAGAACAACACAAGCTGAAAGGAAGTAAACTGCAAATAATAACCGGTATAGCTCCTTTAGGCTGAGGCAGCTGAGTTAAAACTCAGTGTCTTGTGGATTATTCTGCGTAGGGGGAAAAATAAGTGATCAGTATCTCAGACACAGATCTGTTTGTATGCAAGAATACACAAAATCATATTTACCTCAGCACAGGAGGTGTTAAAAAACCCAGTTTCTCCACTTGCCTCTCTAGACCTCCCTCAGCCATTGAGGAGTCCAAAGGTAAAAATGTCAGCTGTATCGAGACCAATGGCAAAATTCTAGGTTGACTCCTGTGGGACTGGGTTTTCATCTGAAGAAAAGAGCCAGAGCAATGTTGATATTAACCTCTTGACAATCTGAATGGTTCAGAATAATTCCCTTCCTCATTTAAAAGTAAAAAACAGTGAAGCATAGTTTGAAAACTATGTAACAGATGGCCTATATCTCCCTAATATTTTGATTTATTTAATTATTGTTTAATTATTTTAATAAATATTAAAATGTTTTATGAATAATTTATTTTATAGATGTTTTTATAATTTAAAAATAAATAAATGGTTATTTAATTAATTTCATAAACATTAAAAATAGTTTAATTACTCATGAAAATATGCCATCAGCGCTATTGCTAGTCACAGGAACCAAGGCCATGGTTTAAACAAGTAAGAAAGAATCTGGACTGTCTCTACTTCTGTGTACACAGCCTGAGAAAAATCACAAGACCTCACTGTTGTGGGTAATGTGTTCAGCCCTTTCCGAAAAACGTGCCTAACCGGAGCTTGGTGGCTGTCTGACCAGGGTCTGTTCCATCTCACAGTCTCAGCTGCTTGGGTCAGCAATGTCATCTTCAGGGAATCTGGTGGGGAATTTTAGCTTCTTCACTGGACAGAAATCCAATGGGGGATGTGCTGAGCAGCATTTGTTAACTTACCTGTTCAAAGGCAGTTACTTTCTGTGTGGCAGGAAAAGAGAATGCAACTCTATGGTTTAATATTGCTTTGACTAGTGAATTTATATTAGAAATACTGGAGGGGACTAAGCCCCCATATAACACTTCTTGACATCCTGTTTGAATTTCTATAGGTATTATTCTTTGTGAAACTTGAACCTCCTAGAACAGTTAGGGCCTTTCTGGTCTCATACCAATAATGCCTCCAGCTGAGGCACAGGAAATCCAAATTGCTCTTCAAATTAAATCACGGGAAACCTTAATTCCTTGCTTGTCTCCAGCAAAGTTAATGGGAAACAGATGCACACTCCTGTCAAAACACTAAGTTGTATATTTATCTGCTGCTGGCTTATCTTTTGGCATACTAGGTTAAAATGATAATATTAACTTTTTTTTTTCCCAATTAGTATTGCATTTGGTTAGTAGGCTTTTGCAAAATACTAAGGAAAATAAATTACCAATTTGTATTGATGCTGATAAGTCTGATATTTACTGGCAAAGTTAAACCACTAATTTGATAAAAAATGGAATTTGTGTCCTCTGGGAAAAACAGTAGCAAAAGTACCATTCATGGTCCAAATTGATACAGAATGATGAAATATATAATCACCTGATGTAACAAAACATTCAACCTAGACTCAAATGAAATATTTTGTTTTGACTGCAGCTACCAACATTCTGCTGAAATAAATCTCCCCCTAACAAAAACCAAAGATCTATCTTTGTTTTTAACATCACCCACCTCCCCTGATATGGAACTATGCAATCCATCCACTGGAGCTATCATGTCAGTTGTGAAGAAAGAGGCTCCTGGGTATCCTCTATCAAAACTCCAAAGACAATGATTTAGGTTCATCAGTTAGAGGAGTATATGCTGCAAGACATGTGAGCAGCTGCCTGTGACAGTGTGAGGAAAAAGTACTGCTTTCAAGCTGGTTAAATCCATGTGTACATTGATTATTTTTCTTGTTTGCATTTCTCAGCCTTATGAATGGGTAAGGTTAACATCTTCCTCCTCCCTCTAAATAAAGGCGTAGAAAAAAAACTCTATCAATGTAAGTGGCATTTTGTAAGAGTTTCATAGATAACTGTTCTGCTTAGTATATACTAGAGTCAGCAATAATTAGGCACATGCCATGGAAGTAATGCAAAACAGAAAAAAAACCCCTTTCCTTCTTTGTGAACAAAGCTAGAGGTTTTTTAATTCAATGTGATTCAGAAATATGGACAAAAATTTCTTGTAGTTGAAAAGAGAGAGAAATCTGGGTGTCCAGGTAAATACTATGTTTTATAAGTACAGTGCATATGGTTCAGGTCTCAACTTCCAAGCGTATATGACTAATGTCCTGAATTCAGTGAGATAGTCCTCACCTGCAAGCACGTAACTGAAAGATTAATCAGGTGTATTCATATCTTCATAAAGGCTAAGTCAGGAACTGTTCATAACACTGAATACCTCAGTGCTCTCCTGAAATTTATTTTTACTGTGACACAAAAATCCAGTGTTTATAATCTGTCATTTTCACAAACCTGACATATTCACCCAGCTGCATCAACTCCCAGCATATTGGCTTGTGTTTCTTCCATTATTCTCCCCTTCTCTCTCCCCTCTCCCCCACACACTGGGAGTTGGCGAGTCTTTAACTTACCTTCATTTACTACTGAAGAAGCCCCTTACCAATCAATCAGCTCTACCTTCCAGCTTTGAAAGGGTCCTCTAGTCCTCATATTTTCCTAAAAATATATGCCAGACGAACAGTGCTGGTCTGGAGCATATGTACTGGTCCCAGTAGAGCGCAGTATGGTCACACTGGTATTGTCCTATGCTTTATCTGAAGTTACTATGAGTTTATGTCCATTTAACTTCTTTGCTTTCTTGAAAACTTTGGCTTAACCATCCCTGGGGACTGCACGCTTTGCAGGGTGCTAAGGAGGAAATGGACTACAGGAGCTGTAGCTCACTTGCAGGGTAGAAGTTTCTCCACATCCTAGTTTTTTTATTGGCATCTCAATGAGGAAGGAATGAAAACAAAAGTCAAGGCAAGGAATGTTTCTGCAGCATTGCCTCCCTCTCCTACTGCCAACTTGCGCTGGCCGGTGGTTGGCTCCCTGAGAAGGGATCCTCACCATTCCTGCAGCGACAGGGTTAAATACTGAGCATATTCCTGTGTTGATGTTTATATACATATTCTTTCCAGGTGTCTTTCCAGAATACATATTTATAATCTTCCGCTGTAATAACCTGGCTTGCTAAATGAAGTTTTTTGCTTTCAGCTACAAAGTAAGTTTGCACTTACGATAATGAAATAAGTAGAAGCTCCCAAGTTTTATGTCTTTATTGCTCCACTGGTGATGGGCCTAATCCAGCAAGAAAAACACATGTTGTTTGGAAATGTCATGATGAGGGGGGACTTAAACAACTCTTTAAGCATCATGTAACCGAGGGTAAGAGCTGCACTGGAAAGGATTGCAGTAGTCATCTCATTAAATGCTTGTACTCAGAGAGAAAGCAGTACATAGCAGCACAGATTGTGTCCCACCGTGAAAAGAACATCAGTTCAAACCATACAGGAAAAGTAGTGAGGCAGAGAGGCGGGCAAAGCTAGCAAAGAAATTGTAAGAAATGCCAGGGATCTTGATTTGGGAAGGAGTGGAAGTGCCAGGGATCTGCAGCATTGGGAAAGGGAGTCAGAAAACTGAAGACAGTCTGTTTGAGGGAAGGGAGAAAGACTGGTGCTGGTTTTGATTTTACTTATATTCACTTTCTGTGCAGGGCACCTGCAAGTGCTTTAGGCTAATGATAGCTGAGGGATATTTATTTTTTTTTTGAGGTGGATATGTCTTTCCAGAGGAATGTTTCTGGTATAACACAAAGTATACCAGGCTTGTGACTTTCCCAGAAATCATTCACAGGATAGCTTAAACTTTATTTAGACAGCTTCTTTCAAGTATTTAAGCATTTCTGGGAGCAAGTTTTTGGTATTTTTGTCACTCCTTTTGCTATGGCTATTAGACATCACATGTATTAATCTTACAGAACTGAGGTGAGACAAGAAAATGTTATTATCCTCTGAGGCACAGGCAGATGTGGCTTGCATGGCTGCAATGAGTAGCTCTCAAGCAAGCATGCGAATCACTGGCCTATTTTACCCCGGATTTCATGCCCCTTGCTCTTTCCTGTTACTGCATAAAGCTGAGATCTGTGCCAATAGCCGCTGGAAGGGGTAACCTCCTGGTTAATTTACGTCTGCTTAAACAACTGCGCCCTGGGTTAATTTAGCAGCTGTAAATCCCAGCACCTTAAGCCATGTTGCTTCCTGAGCAGTCTTAACCCATCCTTGTAAGAGGCATTTTGCACCTTGTGGCTGGGGGTTAGGTCCTGCTCGCAGATACAGCTGGATGAATCTGCTTTTATCTGAAGCTTATCCAGTCTGCCTTTTCCTCTTTTGACTCAGCCTTAGTTACTCAGGTGGTTGTATATTTTGTACACTGCTGTCTGGTTTATCCTTTTTGCTTTACTCCAGGCTTCATGAAAAGCTAGGGTTTGGGGTTTTTTTTGCTTTCTTTTTTAAGAAAAAAACAGCTTTTTTTCCCCCTTTTGTATACACACTGTTGGTCTGATGTAACTCTACCAGGATTTCTTCTTGACTTCTTCTTGATTACATCAAGGTCAAAATAAATCATTTCAAGTAGTGTGTGTGCTACAACAACACACTGAGGCAAGTTTATGTATTTTTCATGCCACAACAATCTTTTAACATCTAGTACAAATGACTCATTGCCATTTCAGCGGGTTATTACCTTCTTGAAGTACTAATAAATTCAGTCTGTCTCCCTCAGTTGCTGCATGGTACTCCATATTTCTGGCTATTTCCCATCATAGTAGAGAATTAAAAGAACAATGCTCGCAGAGGCAGGAGTGCTTTCCCATGCCTGATACCACCCTGCTCCCTCACTGTCCTTTTTTGGTAATGTTTGGGTTACGTTCTGGATGTGAAACAAGCTAGCCGACAGAAAAGTGCCTTGATGTTTGCAGTGCTGGAAAATTCCAATCTCCTCATTAGTTTATTTACTGAGTTTCACTGGGGACTAACTGCAGGTTTAAATGCTGTGGTTATTTTTTATTATATTAGTAAGAGACAGTCCTGCTGTTTGGAAGTGATTGATTTTTTTGCAGAAATAAAAAACACATTGGAACATCAAAATCAAAGGGTACAAAACAGTCATGAATTAGCAACCTGGTTTTCTCAGAAGTGTTTCAAGGAGTGATTTAATGCTGATGTCAGAACTTCTCTCGCCATTCTTGCTGGAGACCAACTTTTGCTGACGCAGACTCACTATGGCAGACACCAAAGAATCTATTTCTCTTAGTTTAGGTGGGTTTTCGACCAGGCCCAAGGGAGAGACAAAAAATAACAGAGGGAAGAAGGTTACCATTCTGGCTATGCAATGGAAAATAATCTGCCTGAGCAGAGGGAGAGGAAGAACAGAAGAAGAAAATGGGAATTGCTTCCACTATCCCAAGGTGTCCCAGGAGGGGAAGGGAGCGAGGTGGGAGTGTAAGCTGCTGCTCTAGTTTACCTATCACATTGTTTTCATTTTGCTTACACTGAAATTTTATGGGATTCTTTCTGTTTTCTGCCATTTGGAAAGCTGCTTGGAGTTTTTTTACTGTCCTGCTTTCTAAACATAAAAGTCCATCCAGGCTGAGATAGGGATGGGGTTATAAGATTGCTCTGTGTGTGCCAGAAATATAATCAAGATGAAGAAGAAACTCAGGCCAGGCTAACTTACTTGAGGACAGAAAGGTCAACCAGTTAGAACAGTTTTAGTATCTCCTATTGAAGTTCTTTTAAAAGAAAAAAAGATTGTTTGTACTTGCTGGTGTTGGGGGAGGGGGGGAGGAGCTATCTTTACCCTTAGGTCTCTCACTGAGCAAGAGAAACTGGGTTCGTGTCCTTACACCTAATGCTTTACAGGAAAAACAGTTTTATATAGAATGAATACACAAACATTGTCTCTTCCATGTTCCTTGCAGGAACAGTTGACACCCAGGGTGTTTTACAACGTATGTCCATGTCCCTGTTTCCGCCTTCCACCACTCCAGACACAAAGGGGTAACCTCAAACCCCATTCAGGCTGTGATGGCCTCTCTCCTCCTCTCCACAATAACCTGGAGCTGGGAGCTGGGAGAAGCATCCAGCATGGTCCCTGTAGAGGAGAGCAGCCGGATCGCCATGCAGGTCCATGGGAAGAGGTGGCGACCCAGCTGCTCAGCTCTCTGCAGGTGTGGGCAGCTCTAGGCATGCCTGTGAGATGCACAAGCATCTGAGGTACACTGCCTTCTGATACGTAGCTGCCGTAGGACTGCAGGCATCTCGAGTGAGCAGGTGGCAAACAGGGGTGTGATCTGGCTCCAAGTGCTGGATTTGGCCAAGTAGCCCTAGGTGCCAAAGTAAGTGCCTTTGCTGGTTTAACAGCCTTTGACTGGCTAGGCAGCTTCCTAGCTTCATGTGATCTGTGATAAGAGGGTTTGAACTTGCTGCATCCACAGAGTTTGTATGAGCAGAGACCCCACCCTGAACCAGACTTGCTTTTTGCTGTAGCTCTCCTGCTCTGGGCTTCACCACAGGGAACTAGTGAGTAGTTAGTGGGGTCAGATGGGGCTTGGGGTATGAATGCAGTCTTGATCCTTAACTAACAAGAAAGCAGAGACATTTTGCCTTCAGTCCTCAAAAATAATACAGAGCCAAGTAGACTTCCTTTTCCAGCTGTTTAGCTGTCTTGGTTGTTCATATTGGGATCTTAGTGGCAAAGACCAGTTCTTAATACAGATTTCCATGCTTCCTAGCTGAAAGACACTACAATGTAAATAGCAGAGGCAGAAATTAAGGCATTTACTTATTTTTGCAACAAGTTTTTCTGGAGCTGGATTATGCCTGGGGGAGCTAGTGTGCACTGAAGTCAATGGCATCCTGCCTTAGCTGCTCTGAAAGCAAGCTGTATTGGTTCACAGTGCTTGCACACGGTGCAACTATTCCTCCCACTCAGAGCAAGGCATGCCCTATATCCTTTATTTTCCTTCCTGAGTGTTGCTTCATTATTATGCTAAATTGCAGAAACAAGGGTGTTTCTTCATCATTCTTAGCTGATTCAGTAGTTTTATTCTTGCGTACTCCAACAAGCCCTGTTAGCTAATTCTGATGTAACCACTTGGGTTTAAATTTTCTAATGAGAACGGAGTGCATCTGTTCTGTGGAGACAGTAAATAATTTTAGAGGTTCCAGCAGAAGATTAAAAAATCACCTACACTGTTGGCCTGCACCTATCATGCCGCCACAGCTTGCTGTACAATCGGGTTTTGTCCCAGTACTGAACTGTTTGAAGATACATGGTTAAATAAAAACTTGATCATAAAGTTTACATTCCATAAGTGGTTCAGGCAATTTAGAATGAATTTGACTTGACTTTTTAACCTTCTTACCAAGTTATGCAGACTGTTTGTACTGGCAGAAGGATCTAATGTTTGGGGTAAAAAAGGGAAAGAATGGGAGTCAATCATCTTATCTTTGCTGAATCACTGATGCACTGTGTGACCTGTGCAAAGCCCTTAGTCTCCATTGCCTTACTGACATATATTTTATTTTTTTTAGTAAAAGTACTCTGAGAGCCAAATATACCACTTGAAATATGATTTTCCCGTTAAATTTATGTCTGCTTTCAGAAGAATTATCTAAACATAGAACATATTATACAATGCTAAAAGCAACACAGAGATACTGGAAGAAAGATGATTTCTCTGTTATGAGTCTTCCAAAACATGGACTAAGCTGTTAGTACACAAACTTTATACTTAGGGGTGCCAACAATGAAAAGTCTTGAAAGTCATCAGAGCTTGCATGGGTTTGGTCATGACTTCTATTTTTCTTGGAATTCCCTGAATTCTCATGGACTGTGACTATCAGCCAGATGATCTCAAATTAAGCTCTTTTCCTAAGAGTTCAATCATAAAAACTTGAGAGCTTTGACACTTTTGAGAGCCCCCTCATCTGGACATTCAACAAAGACATGGCCAGCCCTGTGGCTCTTGCCTTTCTGTCATTTCTGAGAGCTGTCTGTCTCAATCACAGTATGAAAGGAGATGACTGAAACATGCTCTGTGTGGCAGAGGCAGTGTCAAGGAGATATTAATTATTCAGGAATCCCTCAAACCCTTGCAAACAGCAGCTCCCATTTTGTATGCTGTTTCACACCCAAAACATAAGGGAATAATTTACTACATGAATTGCTATGTTCTTTGCAATAGACATTCTGTATTCCTTATCCTTAAACGGGGACTGAGATAATATGCATTCAGAATGTAAAGACTGCCACTAAATCTTCTGACCCTGATTTTGCCACAAGCCTATAGCATTTCCGTAGGCTGTGGCTCAACATATATGCCACACTTCTTTTAGCCAGAGTAAATTCCTGATAAGTATGGTCCACATCTTGCTGTCTGGCTGTGGAAAAAGAAACATGCCACAGGTAATATTAGCATATGATAAAAATGCACTGACAATAAATGAACGGTTGCAGTATCAATCACTACAATTGAAATAATTATTCCATTCTTCCTTATAAAAATAACATCTTACTCACTTATCCTTTATATATGTATATAATAAATATATTTATATAACAAAGAAATAAAATTTATTTATTATAAAGTAATACCATGCAGTGCCCAGCCTGGAGCAAGGAAGAAGGTTCCCTTTGTCTCCTTTCTTCATGTCAGTAGTGCTTGGGCTCCAGTGGAGGTATGGTGACAGGCTGAATTCACACCTTCCAGTAAGGACGCTGCCTTTTCAGTTTTCTCAGGATTTCCAGGGACAGATTGTCTGTGTGCAGCTCCATACCATCTCCCACAGTGCAGAGCAGGCTGCCCTTGCCAGGGAAGGACTGGCTGTAGAAAACTGGAGCAGTGATAGGGGAAAGAGGGGATGACAACCACAGAGAAAAATAGTTGCTCAAACAGACTTCCCCGCGAGGGAAGAGAGCTCTGCACCCTCTGGTCAAGTACAGAGAGAAAAGAAAAAGTGTAATTACAGACTCTGCACTTGATTTGAGCCACAGATTTCTCTCTTAGACGGTAATCTGTACTCTTTCTTACCTTTGTTGGGATTCAGAAAAGAGCAAGAAAATAAAATGGTGTTGAACAAGTCAGGTACTATAAGTGGACCCAGAGTGCTGCTGGTCCAGTGAATAGAAACAAGCCACCTGGGGTCATAAGCATAACTGGGACATCTGTATAACCTTTCATTAGCCAAAGAAACCAGGCTTCTCTCTATTAGTGTCCGTTTAGTCCTTCAGCATGAACAAGACAGATTACCTGACACTGTTCTTTTTGCATTACCTTAGCAGCCTCTAAAGAGCTAACCATCGGTTCATGTACTTAATGCCCACTGAAATTACATGTCATGGGTCTTTGGAGAATTTGGGGTTTGGCTTTTTGGGGGGTTTGGGGATTGTTTTTCCTGAAAAGGCACTGATGCTAGGATTGTCAAAAAGGTAACTGAATGACTCTGGGCACCATTGTGGGAGTGGGGGGGACAGAGGGTAAGAAGGGAGTGTGTAGCTGAAGAGGAAAAGAAAATTACCATGTTCAGATTTAGACAAGGCAGGAAATAGAAAGACCATAGGAATACTGAAAGATATAATGGCCATGAGTTCTCTGTTGTGAAATTACTGTGTCCTCACAAGCTTATTCTCTGTGGATTTTACACCTCTTTGCAGATCATCTGTTTGTCTCAAAGATCACATCAACAACAACTAGCTACTGACTGAAGCCTGGGAAGTGACAAGTTTATTATTGTGGCAAAGTCGAAGAAAAGATGTTCACTAACAATCTCCTCGTTGTGCAAAGGGAAATAACTTCTTTGTTATGCATCTTTTAAATCTAAACCTATATTTACCCATGTGCTGTAACACGCTGGTGCAGTATAAAAAACGTCTAATGGTATCCTCATTAATTGAAGGAAAGTGAAGTCCTAGGCCCATCTTCCTCATCTTCTGTGAGGCACGTAGTCCCACAGCTACCTCTTGTGGGGTTCTTGTGATTCCCGGAATCAGCACAGTGGCAACGACCTAAACTGGGTGGACATCAGGTCCGATGTGTTTTAACATGCTCTGTCTCCCTGTTGGAAGTACTGAGATGTCTGGTCAACTAAACTTCCCGCTCACAATATAGATAGTTTGGGTAACAGCGATGCAAGCTTCATTACAGCTTCCCAATGGACACTTCAGCCTGCTTGCAAAGTATGGGGAGATCAGTTTACTTATCTCTACTGATTCTGTACGTGTAAGATCTGACAGACACTGAAATATCATGAGATCCATGTGGAATTTTTTGCATGGGACACAACACAGACCTTTACCAGCAGCTGTTGAAGTTTCGAATCAGCTGCAGAAGGCCAGATCCCTGCCTGGCAGATAAACCATTGAGTTGAGGAAGCACAAGTCCTATTCTTGCTGTGGGCTAGATTCACTGCTGTGGATGGCAGTCAAGGGCACAGCCATCTGCACCTGATCCTCTGACTCAATGAGAGCAGAAGGAGAGGCAAGGTGTTAGTGTCACTCCTGCCATAAGCAATCACCACCACCACCCGCTCTGCCGCAGTTCACATCGCCTGCAGGAACTGAGGAGCAAGAGTAAAGCATAGAGGAATCTCCCTACTTTGCAACAAGGGAATCCCATTTTACCAGTGTTGGAACCGCACAAAAAGTGGGTACAGCTGACCAGGGGATCCTTCCGAGAAAAAAAGGTGCAGCATGCCCAAGCCCCCATGAGGGGTGGGTAACATGGCCACATGGCAGTTTCTGCTTGCAGGCCAGAGAGGGTGCTTCCCCTCGTTATCACAGAGACCAATGTTTCTGCCCTCCTACAGCCCCCGGCTAAGAGTCTGATTTCATGCCTCAGAGCTGGGTTTGGGGTTCAGCTCTGCCCCCCACCTCTGCCCAACCCCAGAGGCATTCTTGCCACTGTGAGGCATTATGAGTCCCAAGAACCAGAGGAAGAGATCACTGCTGGTTTACCAAAGAGCAGGGTAATATTTAACCACTACTCAGCTCAAAGATACAGATTGGGAACGTTGCAGTAACATTTCCTGACTCATAAAGCAGGAAAAAGCTGATGCTACCCCTAAGAAATGTTGATCTGTGCCACTTGTAGAAAGGCTATGATGGTTACTTCCCAGACTAATCCCCATTTATTTCATGTTGGAGAGAAGGCAATGGGGTACAACTATTATTGTGTGCGTTACAAAAATGGTGACACTGGAGGGTTTTGTAGCTGTCTTGTTTTGATTTTAAACTGTGATGCTATGCCACTTCTACGCCAGAAGCTTCAAAAATAAGTCTGGGTGAGTGAGAGGAATAAAAGGGGTCAGAATCTGGGAAATAAAAAGGAGGGAAGTCCTCAGAACTCTATTATAAAGTGTTACTAATGTTAAAATTAGGGAAAATTGTAGGCCTACTTCTACTGTACCCTTCCTGGGCACAACAGGTCACCTCCAAGACAAATTCCACATTTATTAGTGTCCTCTGATTTCAAAGCATTTTTTCAAGGTGAAAAAAATATCATCTGCATTTGATTCATGAGAAACAGCAGCTGGAAGATCTGTTCCAGGTCACACAGCAAGTGAATTTCAGCAACTGGAAAGAAAATAAACCATTATGCTTTTGAGTATCTTCCCCTGATCACTGGCTCATGCAGCTTTTTGTTGGGAGACAGTGATTCTTATTGTCTGTTCAGTCATAAAATAGGCTCTGCATTTCATGGAAGTTGAAAACAGTCTCCCGCCTGCATTGCACTTGAGCCATAGCTTTTAAACCTGCACCTATTCTTTCCCTGAGAGTGCCACACAGTCTACAGAACATACAGCAGGATGACCTCATTGCTCTCTATAAAAACTCTCTGAGAAAGAAAGATGACATTTTATTGCTATAATAAAGGTCAATACACTGCTTTCTTATATTCACAATATATTTTTAGAAAGCTCACACAGTCCAGATCACAAAATAACAAATCTCCATGAGAATGTTGAGGCTTCATCTTGCAAGCAATTTTCGTTGTTAAGCTACTTTAAGTCACACTAAGTTTTCACAGTCTTAAGTAGCTGCTCATTTTAGTTGTTAAGCGTGACCCATCTCTTCCAAAGTCCACAGGCTAGCAATGAAATTAGGATGGATTGACATGTTGTATTCATTGTTACAAGCTCTAAGGAAAGAACTGATCCTTGGTGCACAAAGCACGCAACAAAAAATGATCCCCTCTCCCAAACAATGTCTCTCAAGAATTGTTCTACATCTTGCAGGACAGCAGGGGTGGCTTGAGTTCACTCTTGCATGCTAACCCTACTGCATCAATGTCCTCATCAAGAACCCCTGAAGACCAGGGCTCCTTTACCATGGCTGATGCTGTTGGGTGTTCTTTTCTCCAGGACCCTGTCCCAGGAGGCTGATGCCTGCTGTCACCCTTCACTCATCCAGTCCTGATCTCTCTGTAGTGGAATTGCTCTGTCACACTTCACCAGAAGGAGCTTTTACCAGCTAGAGAGCAGAAGAGGAAGAGCCCATGCTCGTGATTCAAGCAAGCCTCCAGAAAACAGTGGAAACTGATAGGGGTCAAACCACCAAAATGAAACATCTGGCAGCAAGTGGCAGAAAACTATACCTGTGGTGACCAAATGTCTCCTTGTTACTATCAATAGAACAAGTAATTGTAAACTGCTTTTTAATTTACACTTGTAGGCATTGTCTGTCATGCTGAATCCACTTTTGTCCAGTATCATGCTGTGGCTGACCATTATGAGGAGTACAGCTTCCTCTTCTTCCATCTTGGACACCCAGCAGAAAAGGAATGTTCTGACTTGCACAGTCCCAGCTCCCAGCGAAGTGTAAGAATACTACCATATGTCTTCTGCATCACTTCAGAGGTAACCACTTACCAACTTATCACTGGCAAAGAGCATCATGAAGGTATCCTGTAGTGCAGCAACATCCACCTGTAATAAGGAAAGAAAGTGGATACTGGGTAAGACAAAAAGGAAGGAACTGTCAATGGTGCTCTAGGAGCTGGTACAATAATCAAGAGACAGGTAGGACTGGGATTTGGCAGGGAACAGACTTTTCTTTTCCCTGTCATGATAGGAAAATGAGTTTTGATACTATCACAAGGCTTTAATTCTTTAGTATGTAGGTTTTCAAGGATGACACCTGGAAGCCTTTGCAGGGACCATTACACCAGTAACAACCAGCAGCTTATAATTGCAGGCTGAATGACCTGTTCTACAGATCTGTTGTCTTTTTTTATTGCAAATGTGTTAAAGAAATGAAACTTCTATCATGCTTTCTTTCTATGCATACATTTTCTATTTCATACCCTAATACTGATGTAACTAAAAGAAACAAAATTCAAAGACTTCAGGAACGTGGAACTATAACAATAGTATTACATTTGCAGACTTTTTGTCAAATGCATTTGCCTTTTTGATGGGACAAATTTTTTTTTTTTTTTTTGGTTATATTTCTTTCTCTATCTATGTATATCTATATAGAGCTTTTCAAATCACTATTTTCAAACCAACTATTTCTCAGGTCAGTATTGTGCTCTGTTCAAAGAACAGAACAAAATGCACATTTGAATTCTGCTGAAATCCATGAAAGACAAAATGAAATCATGTCAGCTTATATCAGTTGAGTGCAAATAAAAGCGACTGAGACATTTATCTAGACTTCTTTCCCAGTCACAGAGAGTTTAATGAAAAAAAAAGTTTATTTCAAACTGCATAGTTTTCAGAAGTGCATTTAGTGTTTATTTCAAAGGTTTCTCTTTCAAAGCATATCCAGCTAGCCTAGAACAATGAATGACAGAGGCTTAAAAAACATCCAGCGGAACCACAGTGTCACTGTTTGGATTAATCAGTGCTCTTATTTAAATCGTTTTACAGTAGTATGACTTGCCAAATCTAGCAGAGAGGCTCTCATAATCGCGTATGTCATGCCTCATAGTTTTGTGCCACTGGCAACACAATGCTGCATTTTTGAACACAGAACCCCCTAGGAGAAAAGAAAATCTATTCTCAACATGTCACAGATCCCAAATCTCTAAGCCAAGGTCCCAAAAACTAGAGCACGGGCTCTGGGAAAACAACTTTCTTTCATCCCTAAACATGCATTTTACAGTTAAAGCTCGAAGACTGCAAAGGGCAGTAAGTTAACTCATGTAAGAGACATGATTTATTTTAGTAAGGCAAAGAAAACTTTGAAATGTACTTCTTTTTCTTTCCTATCAAGCTTATTCCATACTCAAGAAATGAAAAGCGGTGAACACAGAACGGTAGCTGCACCACAGGTACCCTGCCGCAGCAGAGCCACAAGCCGGGCAGCGCAGTTCAGATCAGCACAGTTGTCAGATCACCATCTGTTTCCATTTGGCTGCATTCCACAAGTAACAACAAGATGCTGACAGAGTATTCTCTCCCACATTTAGCTTGTTCAATTAGACCAATACTTTGCATTTAACTGCTACTTTTTTAAGGCTGTACCTAGATGAAATATGAAACTGATAAGCAACTGAGAGCTGCACTTCAGTGGCAAAAAAATGACCTTTGCATTTTTTAATAAGCATAAGACTCAAAAACAAAAAACAAAGAAAAGAAAAGCAGAAAAAACCAGCTTCATAAATGTGTTCAGGCTCTTTTACCAAACTGGAGAATGAAACTAATAAAGAACATCTAGATAAAATGAGAGGGGAGCTATATGGCAATTTTAACAGGAACTGTGTAGATAGATGTTTGTGGACTACTTCTAATCCTTTTACACCATTCAGGTAGCTGAAGAGGCTCTGGATAGATGTAGTGGATGTTCAGGCAAATGGAAACGCCAGCAGAGACCACAGTGTATTGTTCATAGTCAGGCAACAGAGTTCCTTTTCCATCACATGTCTGCAGGTGTAACTGAATGTTTCAGGGAGCATCACCACTGCAGCACATGAATAATCACACCAGCCAAGACTGTACTGAATGAGCATTATCTACAACGGCAGGAGGTGTCAGGGAATGCAAAAAAGGCATCTGCTGGGAACACTTTCAAGTGTTGGAAACACCAGCCATTTGAAGTTTTCTGACCCCTGAATTACCAAATCTCAGAAATATCTCAGAGAAAAGTAAATCGTAGTATTTTCTCTGCTTTAGAGAGCTTTTTTTGGCTACTGAAAAAAATAGAATATGAAAATAAAGAATAATTAGAATGCTGTAACTTAAACACTTTGTTTTCTCCCCCTTGAAGTTACGGTTTTAAAACTTACAGCACACATGTTCTGAGTAAAGCACAGTATTGTGTGACCTTTTTTGTTTGAAGTACTGAAGACTCACCAACTGGATGTGTCTCCAATTTCCTTTCCAAAGGGCTTTGTCAAAACAGAAGGCCTGGAGCCAGTAAGCCCAGATACCTAGCCCTGGACATGACACAGACCAATTTGGGTAATTTGTGTAGGCTCAATCCTGAAAGATATTAAGCACCTCCTGTGAGATGCAGAGATGTGGCCCTGGCATGGATTTCTGCTGAGGTGTCTCTTCTGGAATACCATTTATCTTTGCTGCTGCTGTGGCAAGAAAAGAATGATGCAGAGGAGTTGGATGTTGCAATATTGTACTTGCACTGCTGACATGCCAGATGGCAAAACAACTGGTATGCTAGCTTGTCCTTTCTGCATATAAAGGCAAAGAGAAAAAAAACAGCTGTAAAGATTGCACACTTTAAAGAGGCAGGCACATGTCCTGGAGGGGCTAGGCACAACTGACCCACCTTGGGCCCAAATAAGCAAACACAATTTGTTACTGTTTTGTTTTAAGAACTCTTATAGCAGATTAAAGAAACCCAAACTTGGTTTACAGGGCAATTTGCATCAGTGTATACCAATGCACCATTGACTTGTTGGGACACTGAATAGTAATTCCTGTCTTCTTTTCAACCTTCCCCCTAGCACCCCCCAGCCTCCTACCAGTAACAAATACACATTGGGCTCATGGTCCTTTCATTTGCTTCATAATCGTATTACTTAAGGATAGCAGGCCGGCACTGAAGTCTGAACCTGCTTTCTTTCCTCTTTGGAAAGTAACTGGCAAGATACCAGCAGAGCACACAAGCTCGAGGCTCATGCAATGACACATAACTTTTAGGGTTACATGACCTTTGCCCGTGAATGCCCTCTCTATTACTGATGTTTCAGTGTCTTTGCCAATAAATGGAGATCCAGTGTTCGATGATTAATAACCGTACTGTTGTGTTTAAATTTCTGTAAGAACAGCTCAGCAAAGAGGGCATGGAGGTGTCAGTAGAGGCGGCAAAGTGCAGGCTTGCTTGTTCTCGGATGCTGAGCGGTGAATGCAGGGATGACACTGCCCTCTCGTGGGCGATCGCTGAAATGGAAAATGGCAAAAGCTCTGGTCCCGCTGCCGGCCCGGGTTAATAATCCTGCAAGTCTCGCTACAGCAAGAGCTTAAACCTCTCGCCTTCTTCATTCCATGTGCTGCCATTCAGAGCTGAGACCTGGTGGCATGCTGCAGCACCGGGACTTAGTCTTGGTTAGAAAACGCAGTGTGCTGGCCAGGACTACACCTCTGAGGCTGTGGCCCAGAAGCATCCCTGTAAGAGCCAGATATTTGAGCCCAGGATTCTCTTTACTGGAGGAACACAGGGAAAAGCATTGCTTTTTTGTGTTTTAGCCTAAGAGCTAAGACACAGAGCTTGGCCACTGGGAGTCAAATCTGGCTAGGACTGCTTTGCTTCAAAAATGCCCCTTCTTTTCTGTTTGTCACCACATGTCCAACTGTTTCGACAATAGACTGCATCAGCACAAAGGACACAGACAGTTAAAGAAGTGAGTTTATCTTCACTTACATTTAAAGCAATAGAATAGTAAGTGAAATAATACAGCAAGAATGAAACAAAACAAGGTAATGCACCTAATCACTACTACATATGACAGTGGTTAAGTGGACAGTATGGTGGTTAAGAAAGATACATCACCAGTTGCCCTAATACCTTGCTGTTATCCAGTTGCGCAGTCACTGGGGAGACCAATTACAGTGAGGATTTGGAGAGTCTGTCCCAGCAACTGAGAAGTTCTTCGCAGGGGGTCCCCTCGTAGGTGAGGTCTCCCAAGTCGCTCTAAGAGGGTCCAGCTTTTATACTGTTGAATAAACAAGCTCACATAATTTCAAATGTGGAAACATCAGGTTTCACTCTCCTCTCAGATCCGACCGAAGCCTGGCCAGGGCTCAGGAAGGAACCAAGGGAGTTTCCCTTATCTGCTTTATTTTAACCACCTCTTTCCAAGCAAGGCCAAACATCTGGTTTCATGACCTTGACCGCCTGCTTCTAAGCAAGAAAGGATGCACTGTATCTTCACTAATGACTGTATTTTATCTAAGCTACATCTTTGACTAAAGATCATACATATTTCACTAATGATCATGCATATTTCAGTAATGATCAGACACTAAATATATATATATAAATATATATATATATATAATTCGGTTGGCAGGTTCCTCTAGAGGTCAGCTTTGGCTCAGGGCCTGTTGCTCAGGCCTCAGGACTTCACCAACTTAAGTAGTTCAGATTACATTTCCTAAAAAAAGAATTCGTACAGTACAGAGCAGAGGAACGGAGGTGAGGCAGGATTAATTTCAGAAGGCATGTAAACTATTTATAGACTGTGTTGAAAAACTGTGATATAGAGTGGATGATTGGCCTGCCACAATGATTGTGGACATTAAAAATGAGCTGTCGTGAGGGGTTATGTATTATAAAGAGAACTGATTTTGATTTTTGCCTAGATCTTTTCAGAAAACCTGGTTGAAGAAAATAAACTATTCAACTGGTAAACGGGATGAGGGAGAGGGAGCAAGAGCAAGCAGGAGAGGACAGGCTCAGGAGAGGAAGGCTGAGGACAACCTAACCTGGTTTTGCCTTAAGCAAAGCAGTGTTTCCTATTACCAGAAATGTTTCTGAAGTCCACATTGTGGCAATGACAAAAGTCCCATAATCACTAATCTCAGAATATCTTTATGAAGGAGGCACACTGTCTATACGGGTTGGTTAATGTACATACGTAGGCATACACAGGATTGTTACAGCAAGCATGGCTGCTGGGACATTACTCGTTAATAAACATTCTCTTCTCAATACCGGAGGAATATCCCCAGCTCTTATCATCCACTGTGAAGGGCAGCTGTTAACAACCACAGCAAAACTACCTACAACTACATCAAACTAGCAATGTTCTGGTTTTAAAATTACTCTCTTATCTCCCGTTCTCCCCATACACACACACACACACATATATATAACACTATATATATAAATGTTGGTAGGAACTGCAGTGACTAAGTAAAACCTTTATCAAAGTCCTTGTTCAAACTGTCTCAATTTCAGTTTGTTTGGGATGGAGGGCAAATACTGAGAGACCAAGCAATATCTTGCTCTTAAAACAAACACTGCTTTGAAGATTCAGCTGACTGTTGGAAAGGTGAGATGGGAGATAAGAGGACTAACAGATCAATGCACACAAAACGAAACCTCATTCAGACAGGTTCTCTTTCAGGATTACACAACAGAGCAGAACGTGAGCACCTTTTAAAAAGGCTGTCTTTATTGTGTTGGACATTACATGTATAATGTTTTTGAAGGGAGAAAAATTGTAGCAACAGCGCACCTCTAGAGGAAGCCAGCTGGGTTAAAGTTACGAGCAAAGAGGACTGTTTCAGGTCCACTTCTATGCAATTGCCTGGGCTCAGCTAAGGGAATGATGTCACGCTGAGGTGAGCAAAGCAATGCATGGGTTTGATGTCACGCTAGCTCTGGGAGGGACAAGCAAGCAGTCCCGCACCCATGTCTGCTGCAGGGCCGGTGGACCCGAGCAGTGCTCCCCTGCAAATCCAGAGCTGGGCTGCAAGCCCTCCAGCAGCTACCAGCATCTCTCCTAGACAGCAGGGGTCCCCAGGGTCTGTCCATGGCACTACAAATAGCCACAAAAATCCCCTCTGTAAGCTTAGTGACTGTTACCTGTCACTGCAGTGGCCTCATGGCTCCTTCCTGCCACATCTGCTCGTGACAGAATGAATTTCCAGTATCAAAAGAGAAGGTAGCACCTTCTCTTGGTGAGTGTTTCACCAAGTTTTGGGTGCCTGCTCTGGTCCACAAACCTGAAGATGTCTTGCCTGAGTGGGAAGAGGGTGGAGATGTCCCAGTGTAATGCCACATCTCAGGGACCCTCATGTAACATGCAGTTCACAGCCTCTTCTGCTCCAGTCCCTGCTTGTCTTGACACTGCCAATGTATCCCAAAGCAGAATGATACAGCTGCAAGGCAAAAATTCAATTTTTCCCACTTCGGATCACCCCATTCCTTTCAAATGTCTCCCTAAGCTCCTCACCCTGAGCTGCCAATCTTCCCCTGCCTTCTCACAGCAGCCAAAGCTCTCTGTCAGGAGCCAGGTGCATGCTGCTCACCTCCTGCTCTGCTGGCCCAGGACTGCTGCTCCACCTCCCACACAAATCCGGATCCTGATTTCACAGAAATTAAAAACCACAGGCACAAGCTGCTTTTACCAAAAATCTGTCTGAGCAAGATTCTGAGACCAGGAAAGGAGAATGTGTCCTGGGAAAATGGCTGCAGTAGCCATAGCACAAGCATATTTAAGTATATCATTTAGATAACCAGCCAGTATTCCTGTCTCTTTAAAATGGGCTTAGATGGTATGGCAGTGACTGCATCCTTCCCATGCATGTCCTACATTATGTCTGGTGTCACAAGTGTGCTGGAACTTCACCATTCTTCTTGGAGTAAATATTTTTTCATATACTGGGACTATATAATTTTCTAATTTTCCTTGGAGTAAATATTCTTTCACTCTCTCCTATTCTTTTTTTTTTTTTTTTTTTAGGATATACATACATTTGGTGCTGTGGGTAACTGTGTAATTTAGATACCTTGCTACCACGGTGTTTTTCATTCCAACATTTGAAGAGAAAAACACCGATGCATGAAGGCACAAACTCATTTAGCAATTACAGCCACAGCCTTTTGGCTATATTTTTTGCAGCAAAAGGTGGTGCTTTCCAAATATTTCAGACCAAGAGAGCGTAACTTTTCACACTCCCTTACAATCAAGTTTTCTAATTAAAAACATTTTAAAAGCAGTATGGTATTGTGAATCACCTGTATATTATTTGCCATCCTTGTGCAATGGGTTCACAGCCACAGTTTGGTAACCACTGGCTTAGGAATCAAACCACACCATAATTTGTGTTCAGGTCCCGGCATTGCCACAAATTTCACAGGCAACCTTTCCAGATGCTTTCATTATGCCTATTTTCCCCATCAGTAAAATGAAAACAGATCATATCAGCTGTTTCCCAGAACTGTTGGGATGACTGGTGTTTTGACAATGGTGAAATCTGGGTGGGTATGGCCAGACAGGCACAATGTGTCATTGTTATATTTTACCACCAAATAAACCCTTCAGTTTACAGATAGACTTCAGCAGACATCAAGGAAAGTGGATTAGGAAATTAAACAAATTGCCAAGGACTAACCCGAAAAGAATGCTCATCATCTTTCATTAAACTAGGTGTTTGAGAAAAAAATTGCTTGTTTTAACAGTCACAGAAAACAAGCAGGTTCATCTACAAGAGAAGAAAATCAGAACAAACAGCCAGCCATGCAGAAGAAAACAGTTCTGCCATTAGCTATTGCCTTGCCTTCCCTGGAGCTGGGTAAAGGTATAATTTGTCACAATGTTTTAAAAACCAGAATGCTTTAGCCACTAAATAAAGTTAAATTTTCTTTTGTTTGGGACAACTTTTAAGCCATTATTTCCCTGGCTAGTTTACAGCTTTGCAGTATCTAATATTTGCAGATTTTCTACAAGACAGAATTGGAAAAAAGGATTGCTGCATTGTTTCTCATAACAGATCTTTTTCTTAGTGGACAAATCATGTTGTTTATCTGGACACTAGGAAATGAACCTTAAAAATCTGCCCTGGAATCTGCTGTTTTTCCTGCTTCCATTTGTGAATCTATTTTCCGGTTTCATAGTAAGAACAATGTTTTTCTATTCATTTTTGCAGTTATGAGTCCCAAGAGAAAAAACATTCTGCTTTTCATCATTGCTACATCTATCAATTGGCTTTTGGTGCCTGGCTGAAGTTTTCTACCTAGTGCAAAATAATGCAAGGGTACCGCTGGTCCACATTTGCAATATTCAATGTCAAGAATCATTACTTCTGAGCACGCTGATGAAAATGCTTAGACTTGTACACTTTACACAGAGAGTAATAGTTACTTGGGTACATAATGGGAGCTACTTTACATTGCACTTTCCTCTAAAATTATGGTTAATGTTGATGTAAATTCTGGCCATGTTCTCAACCAGTAACTGGGTGTAAACCATGAAAACAGTGTCTGCAGAGATCAGTGTCACAGCTGTGGTGAGATAGTGCCAGGAGAGAAAGATAAATGTCACTGCTGTGCTAAAAGTCATCCTTGACTTTAAATCCCACTTAAATTCTCTTTTCAGAATTAAATTTAATTTAAATGGGTAATGGACCCTGTTCTAGCATAGGAGAGAATTTCTCTTCAAGAATCTGTCTAGTCTCATATGAACATTTGTGCATTCCAGGGATGACTTATGAATGTCATTTCATTTTTCTCTGGAGACTTTCATCCGCCTGAGACGGTGTGGCGATGAACTAACCGCCTGTGCACTGTCAGCAGTTCCAGACATGCCTGTAACTAATAATGTGTTATCTCACGCTCTGAACTAGGAACAAAAGAAGGGAAGGAATAAAAAAGATTAAATGTTAAATTCCTTTTAAATAGAAGTGCTGTTTCATATTTGCTTTTGTTTTGCCCACAGCAACAGGTTTCCTGCTATGGCAAACTAGGAGGCCAAGAACCCACTTGAAGTATTTGCTGTGGGGACAGACCATCACCTTGTAGGGCACCAGGTCAGTGAAATTCCTGAAGTATTTATCATCCAGAGACAGAAGTGAAAGACAGACAAACAATTTTCTTGCAGCAATTTAGCGTCAGATTTAGGAGAATCGCACAAATCTTAGTGTTGAAGGAAATTTCTGAAGTATTACAAAAGTAAAATGAGGCATTATCTTCAGGCAATAATAGAATGTTGGATAGCTTAGTTTTTGTGTGATTTAAGACGAGCTATTTTTGAAGCGATCACTTGGTACCGGGTGATATAAATCAGAGTTCTGCATATTTGATCAGACATACATTCACAGACTTTAACTTCCGAACTTCATTTGCCTTCTTAACTTTGAGATTGTAACTCACTGATATAACTTTATACATTAGCTTTTAAAAGAGAATCCACTTATTACATGCATTGTAAATTACACCTAATACCAAAAAAAAGTCTGCTAGAAGATTTTCTAGCATGAAAGTTTAGGATCTAGTGTGCTTCAGTGATAAATATGGATGACAAAAATGGAGAAGCACATGGAAATGTGAAGGTTGTATGCTTCCAACCAGCAGATGACTACTGCTCCAGGCCTAACCCCCAGATTAATTGACCCTGCATAACACCTGGTGAGATCAAAATAGCCTTTCTCATGAGTCCTCAGGAGCTGTGAATTTCTTCCTTAGATAAAACAATTAAGAATCTGGAGAGGAATGTGAACATCTTACAGCAGCTGAACAGACAGGATATCCCAGCGCAGGTGTAGCACAAGGCAGGGAGAAGGGGATGTAACAAATACAGTTTGCATTCTTCATCCTCCTTCACCTTGCCTAGTAAAAGACGAAACCTGTCTCTGTTACCCTCAGATAGGGATTCAGGTTTGACTTCTGCTGCTGGATCGTGGCATTACTGTTCCATACAGAAAGCACAGGCAATGGACAGGTAGGACTGGTGTCCCCTCTCTTCCCCACCTGCCACCCTGCTCTTAGTTTGAGCTGCCATTGGGCCTACAGCAACAGATGCCAGCCTGAAGGCAACTGGCCAAGCTAACATCAATTCCAGGCTAATACGTGTTCCCCCTTTCCCCATTCCATCCCAGCCAGGAGCAGCTGCAGCTGGCTGTGTCTCTTGCTAGCTTGCGTAACTCTCAAACACCCACTCCCTTACTATTTTAAGTGGAGGAGACCCTCCCATGTTCCACTTCAGTAATCACCCTGGCTTTATCCGGCATGGTAATTACACCACTCTTCTGAAAGCCACAGGAATACTTCTGGACCCTGCAAAAACATGCTAAGTGCAGTTGGGGTGTAGCAACAAATTATCTGTCAACAAGTACAGTTTGTCAACAAATACAGCTGGGAATACACCATGGCATATCCAAACTGCACTTGATGGTCCCATCAAGTTCTTTCCTTTAAGGTCTAACAGATTGAATACTTCTAGCATATCATTTTATATTGCATATTGTGTTTTGGCATCTGGCCATCAGATAAAAGAGTCCTAGGACAAGACTGAAAATACGTCAAACTAGTAGCCTTCCTTCAAAGGACAAGTGTGTCAACTCTTTTAAAACAAATCTGGTAAGCAGATTACAAACCATGGCTTGATTTGTGAGCAAGGAGCATTCTGCCTGGGTTCAGAGCGTGGAGTTGAGCCAGTCAGAAATTCCCAGGCTTGAAGTCCAGCAGAACATAAATTCCTAAGAAGCAGTCTGAGCTATTAAGCTTTTGTGCATTGCTACACAAAAAACCTGTTGTGGTGTGACACACAGTCTACTTTGCAGATTCAGGTCAGGCAGAAGAAGGTTATTTCCACAACTATAGGAGAGGAGGCAAAGAGACAGAAGTTCAGCCCTCTATAAACACTCTGACTTAACAAGTCAGTATATGGGTTTGTATACATTTACAGCAGATATAAACAGCTCTGCAAAGGGGCTTGATAAGGCAGAGCTGCATCTGTATGAAAGGGGACTGTGTTCCAGCAGGTGTACCCACTTCTTCCTTGTAACTCAGAAACTGCAGCCATACAACCTCCACATACCTCTGTGTCCGTCTCCTCCATCTCTCACCCATGAAGCTGCTGTCCTTGACCCAGTGTTAAGCATAGTGAGGCCTGCTTCCACATACCTGCTAGAAAGTTGCTTGGATTTGGACATTTGCTAAGAAGATTCAGACAAAGCTGGTACTTACTCCCTCAACCGGAACAGAAAACCAAAGGTTTCTTCTACATCAAGCAGTTCACTTCTTTCTTCCTTGCATATGTGGGATAGTCCTGCCTTGCTCTCTGCATGTAATCTCTCTTTCTGCACCACGCACAGTAAAACCCTCCATATACTCGTGTGACCTTAAATGTGCAGTTCTTTAAATTTCAAAACAGATACCATTTAGAAAGGAACCATCTGTTCTCTTGGAGGAGTGTGACAATGTGTCACCTTCAAATCTAAATTGAGGTACTGTTTATGTGAATACTATACTGGTGATAGGTGTTAATTAACTGTATTGGTAAAAGCAGCACTCTTCATAACCACAGACCCGCTGCAGCACAGCCACAGACTAGCTGCAGTGCTGAATATGGAACCAGGGAACAGAGCGTGTGTTTCAGTGCTGATAAGCAAGTCAGGAGTGGGATACCAGTGTACAATGAAGATCTCAACTCATTCTCATTGCCTGTCCTTCAGTACTTGCTCTCTTCACCACACAGGGCTACACATGATAGCAACTTCAGGAAGTTGTAGAAAGAAGATATCTAGTCTTAGATGATGGAATTTTGCTTCAGTGATGCCAACAAGATACAGCTGCACGCCTCCAATGTATACAGACTGTACTGGGTCACAAAACGTGTATGCATTGGCATTGCATCAGCTTACCTGGAGCTCCAGAGCACCCTTCAAACATCTCAGCCTTTGAGATGGCATTCATTGTGTTATGATATATCATACTGGGAGGAACTAGGAGCAAAGAGCTTGAGTCACAATGAAATAAAGATTAGCAGTCCCAAGGTAACATTTGAGGCTCAGAATATTGTTTTTAATCTCAGAGTAAGACATAAATACAAGCAGTAGGTGGCTGCATAAATGAAACATGACTAAAAATATCCTTTTCTATGTTTAAGCAGGCAGGCTATCTGCTAAGGAAATCCTGGGCCTCAGACAGTCCTGCTAGAAACCTGGGTGCATTTTGAAACCAAACTGGAACTACTACCAATGCACAGATTCACACTAAACAGCCCTATTTCAGGACAAAACTCTCCTTACTTCAGTAAAATCATTTCCTTTGAAAACAATTTTGATCCAAGCATAGTAATACTGGTAAATTTTATGTTTGCATGGGAACTGTGCCTTCATGTTATACTAAGAAAAACACTAACCTCTAAAAAATGTTTTCTTTGATGCCCTGTACATGCACCTGGTTTATTAGAATGAGAAGTGTTGGGGAAGTTTAGCTACTGACTATGCAAAATGGCTATTTATCGTTCCAAAGATCTATTTATTTATTAACATCTTACAAATCTAAGTAGACACATTTACTGGATCAGCATAGTACAAATACTTCCAGGACAGTACCTGTATCTATTCACAACCTGCCTGCAGGGTTTTGTTTATTTATTTATTTGAATTGTCATGGCTCACATCTAAGTTCCTACTCAGACAGTCTGAGAAGACTCCTGTGCTAAATTATTTCGACTTGTATTTGAAGTATTTCTTTGGGACTCTACCACTGTGCTTAAGTTCAGATTTTTGGATAGAAACACACTTTCCATAACAACTTCTTCAGCTGACAATCACAGCATTTCCTAACACTTGAGTCATTAATTGTATTGAATTTATTCTAGGGAAATTTAAATTAAATTGAGGTGGAAGGCTTAAATATATCTGTTTGGATGTGATCATCTGTATGTTCATCTTCATGAAAACTGACGCTAGAAAATTCAGGGTTGCCTATTTATTAATATTCCCTACACAGGCAACACATAAGAGCTGACTCTTATCAGTGTCTGGTCTAAACAAATAATTCAACTGTACAAAAAGCAAAATCACATTGTGCACAGGGTGGAAATGGTATGAAAAGGAAAATGCTGTCACGTATGTATCAACTGTTAGCTGTTTTCTGAAGAACACCTTCTGGCAGTCCACTTATTCCTTTTACTGCAAAAAGAGCTACTGATATTTCATTTTGTATGTACTTTCAGTTGAGATGCAAAGCGAGAGATTAAGTTTATAATAAAAATCCATATTCAAGAAATCATTACAGCACTTGAAGAAATTTCCAAGTATCCACTTTAGATCTTTATTCTTCAGCCCAGATCTCAAAATTATACAGTTTAGGTGCGACAAAACTTCATTAAATTCTATTTTTCTACTCCCAGAGAACATAGAGGAGTTTTGATAACCACAGCTGTTTTCTGTGTATTTATCATGGTCTCATCACATTCTGGCATAAGATGCAGTTTTCTTCCCAGAGCTCCCAAAGGGAATCTTATAGGTAACAGTGCATTTTTAAGTGCATTCAGGCTACTCAAGCTTTTAGTGGCTAGATCCAATGACAGACTATTACTATTGCCTTACCGGCTAAATGTAGCACAAATAAGAATGACCTGAAATTCTGTAGCTAGATCAATGAACTGCTTTTTACTCCGTAAGACACAGAAAAGATGACAGTATTACTATTTCATCCACAGATGGATAATGAGCAGTTGTTAGAACTTAAATACACAGGGAAGCTTAACTTTTATTTGGTGATCATAAGGAAAGGACTGAAATATACTTTTCATGGATGCATGTGTGATACTAGTTTTAAAGATGTTAGACCAACTGAGCAGTTCTGCCTGGTTTGTGTTCTTCCACAAGCCAATTAGCAGCAGCAGTGGGGCAAGAGGGGTGCTGCCAAATAGCATTCAAATGACAGTAGACAGCCGATGGCAATTTTTTAAAGATAGTTTTGGTTTAGAGCCCTTTTCTGCAAACCACATAAGCACATGTTTAAATTCCAGTGGCCATTGAAGTGACATGAAAGCAAACTTAAGTTGACCCCAAATCCCTTCATTTTAAGTTATTTAATTGTCTCTGGTTTGAGGGTCTCAAAACTGCATAGGGAACTGTCCACAGAGAATGTAATTTTGTATCTATTTTTTAGTAGTGTCAGATGGTGATTTTGATATTTTAACCAATACTATTGACAAGAATGACACTGCAAGAGAAAAATGAGACAGAAATATGAATTATTTTGGTACAGCACAGATAATTTGCTAATTAGAAGACAAACAAACAGAAATTATACCTCGGAGTAAGCCAAGAGTTTGGCACCTGCAACAGAAAAATATTCCTGCAGTAAAGATTATTCATTAAGCAGACATCTTTGGTGATTAAGACTGAAAGACTTGCAGTAACCCTAACTCAGAAAGAATCAAAAATGATGAATAATTAAAAATTAATCTATTTCTATAATGCCAACAGAGAGAAGGTGCTTAAGGGTTTGTATTTAAAAGACCAACAATGAAAAGTATTATCCTTGAAATTTTTGCACCTTAGGCATATAGAACTATTCTACCTTTTAAAACACATAGCATGGATAAGTAATCTTGCCTTTAAAAATTCTAATAAAAGCATTTTATTTATTTAACAATTTTGGATGGGAATAGAACTATTAAAGTTTGAAAACAGCAGCTCTCCAGGAGGAAGAAGGAATGCCTAGTGGGTAGCAAGGCTCTACATAATGGAGAGTTACAGAAGTAAAAGATTAACAGATGATGTTGGTTACATTTTTGGTGATAATATTTATTTCATGTCTGAATCTGCCACTGTGCTTTGCCTCTTCACAAATTATATGTTCAGTGGTCACAGGAGAGTCTGCAGCATTCATCTACAGGTAGTCATCCTCCTCACAAATCAGAGTATGGATCAATTCACAAAGTATCAACTTACAATCCTTGCCATTTTTCCCTGCAAAATAATTCTCCACAAATTCTACCAAAAAAAAAAAAAAATCAACTCTGTAGGTTCTTAAGCAGTCTTAACAGACAGTACTCCATAAATCATTTACTAATAACAAGTAATATCTTGTCCAATGGAATAAGGAAGGACACTCCTCTTAATCTTAGATGGTTTTTAATTGATTCCTTTATGAGTGTGCAGCACCTATCAATATCACTATGCTACTGTCTTGTTATATTAAAAAAAAACAAAACATTTTTCCTCCTTGTTCAGAAAAAAAGTATTAGTATTCATTAATATTCAAGGTAACTGACTAAAGATGAAGGATAGAAAGTTGCTAATGAATTTAAGATATTTAAGAAAGCTAAAGGGACAATTATGTAAACTCAACTACCAGTATGCTGGCAAGTTTCATTCCCAACGGATATTCATTCACAGTAATAACAAACCTTATGGTTGTCCCACTAAGATCTGCTCCTTTAATTTCACAAGGTGCTGCTGATAAGCAAATACTTTCCACTACCCTGTACTTCATCTATGTCAAACATACACTGTTTTAGCACTAAACAGCAAAACAAATTTTTTGAGCTTCCAAACGCTGTGCAAAACCAACAGCCCTTAACTGAAGTCAAACCACGTATTTTGTATAGCATACATCTTTGCTCCATCATTATGAACTTCCTAGCTGAATTTTAATTTGATTCTGTGTGTCAATTATTCAAAGGACCTTCAAAGGATATTCAAAATACTGAGTTCTTCCACATACATATATATAGACAAACAATGGTCCAAGCTATCTTGGCCTAAATGATGCCTGGAATGTGGTAATAGGTCACAGTGGGTGCTTTTGCTATATAATTTATTCCACACTCAGGTAATATTATTTGCGAAAACTTTTGAAAGCACTTTTATTATTCTTTTCTCATCTTCCATTTCAAATACATTTGCCATTAGCCAGGCCCAGAACAGCAGGCCATGCCTACACATCCCTTGCACAGAAAATTCACTAGGGAGCTTAGGACTCATTGCAAAAAACCTGATCATGATTTATATGGTTAGGTGGTGAAGATCAGAAATTCTCTGCATTGTCCCCAGATGTCATTTTAAGACCAGCTATAAGATGCTCTGACTTGCAACTCTGCTGAACACTTCCTAGGTCTAATATTTTTCTTTTTGAAATCAGTTTCTTTGGAGTACTTGCTTTTTGACATACTGTGAGGAGTATGCGACTTCTTTTACACATATTCCCCACCCTGGCCCCACACACACACTCTGTTCAGGGAAAAAAAAATTTTCCCCTCTATTAAAAAAGAATGACACAGTTGTGTTATTAAATAATAAAATTATCCATACACACTAATTTCAGGCCTTCCTTGCTGAGTTATCTCACGGTCAGGCAAAGGTTCCTCAACAAATGAGATGATTGTGGATGGGGACAGTAAGCCAGTGACTTCAGAAGGGACACAGCAATCAACAGAAGAAGGCTGAAGTGGAATCCCTTCAAGCACAGGCATGCAAAGAAGTGCCTGCAGAACAGCCATGTTCTGCTGTTTTGGGAAATCAGCATGCTTGGGTGCCTTACTGAAATGTCTCTACACTAACACACACAGCACAGGAGACAGGCCGGGGGAGTCAGAAGTCTGTGTGCAATGACAGGGCTGTGACCTCCTGGGGTTCACAAAGACAGAAAGACAGTGGGACAGCTCACCCGACTGGAGTACCACAATGGGTGGATACAGGCTCTTCAGCAAGCATGGGCTGTGAAGGCAAGGAGGGGGTTTTGCTATTCACGAGCAAGCAGAGCAACTGGAGTGCACGACGCTCTGCCTCGGGGCTGCTCAGGAGCCAGTCAAAAGTCTACAGGCCACAATTAGCAGGCAGAACCACACAAGTACTCCTGTAGCACATACTGTATGATCAACCTTCTGATATCTGTGACCCCTGAGAGGAAAGGAAGCAAGGAAGAATTAATCTCAGAAGAGGACCACTAGAGCAGGAAATACTTAACCAACTTGAACATATGTAAGTCCATGGGGCTTGATGGGTTGCACCCATGAGTGCTGAGGGAGCTGGCTGATGTCATTGTCAGGTCGTGTCCGTTGTGAGAGGTTCCTAAGGCTTGGAAAAAGCAAATGCCACTCCCACCTGGCTGAACAGATGGAGCCCAGAGGGCTGTGATCAGCAGCACACAGCCCAGTTGCAGGCAAGTCACCATCTTCAGGAAAACACTATTAACATTAGAACCGAGAGGAAGCGTCAACATAGCAAGAGAACTGTAAAGTTAACGTGTATCAGTTTTAACTGTATCTTTATTGGGCAAGACTTGTAATACTTGAGTAGTCTGGACTTGAAGCATTAGTGATGTGAAGTGCTAGTAACTGGACAAGTAACAATTCTGTTGAAGTCTTTAAATTCTAATCAACAAACTCTTGGCTTGCACAGGAAGCATTTCTTTAGCTCACCAGCTGCATGCATGTTTGGCTGGGCCCCAGTTGTGAAGATCGGCTATCAAATCTAAATGCAACAGCTGATGGAGAATACTAGCACATCAGACTTTACTTTAGATGTAACATGAGCACTCATTGTAGAGAGTTCGTATAATTTTTTATGTTTAATTCTACGCACTTGGCAAAAGGAGGAAATGGGAAATGCTTTCTTCTTAGACTTGACATGATGCTAACTTGGGAGATAACAACCTAGTATACAATGCCAAGATTAAAAATTGAGGAGTAAGGAAAACTCAGCAGAACTTAAGTATATCCCACACAAAGTAAAATACAAATGAAGAAAAGTATTTCTTCAGTACTGACAAACAAATGTGTCCTATTTAAAAATCATGACATTTTCTGATTAGCTGAAGACAGATAAGGAAGACACATTAGACACATATACTTCATAAAATTATTTATTAAAGCAAACAGTTTCCTTTTCTTAATAAAATGTGCTAATCACCACAAAAAACTGTCTAAAAAAATGTTTGTGCATATATATAATTGTTGCTGTACAGATTTTGCAACGTGTCTGCATAGATTTCACAGTGCTCCATTATTACTGTCTAAAATAGCCTATCCTCCTGAAGTAATTCAGCATTATCAGGAATGCTTTGGTTCATATTGAATAAGGTACCTAGAACAATACAATAAATAAAACAATTGCATTTTTGACTTCTGGAACAGCTAATCTTCAAATTGAAAACAAGATTTGTTTACAAGCAAAGAAACAAGCCTTACCCTTCCAGTTCTGAACAAGGCAACAACCTTTTCAAAGTTCTACAGGGTTTTCCATGATACCTTGTCTTACTTTCATCTGCCAACTTTTTAGCTAGAAAAATTCTGAAAGATATCTGCACCCTCAAGCCAGTTCCGAAAACAGGATAGCCCTTTGTCTCTGATCTGTTTTCTTCCCTTGTCAGTAATGACTTCTCCAGTTTGTTTCACAATCACCAGTTTAGGAATTGCTGTTATGTTGTATTTCTTCTTCAGATCACTGAGGGGAAAAAAAATGAAAAATAAAACACAGCATTAGGGAGAATTTTAAGAAAACTCCTAGTCTCTCATCAAGGGTACTCTGGTCAGTATGCATGTGAGAGCAGAAGCGATGAGTGCTTGGGCTTCCTCAGAGCTTGAGGCAGAGCACTGGCTACTGTAGGGAGATGAACACGGCTGCAGTGGAAGTTTACATGGTGAAACATCACTCAGGTAGTTCAGAGAATGGCAGCACCCTTCTGTAACTACTCGTCACTGCTGCCTGTAGTCTCCACATGAGCAGAGACTGACTCTCAGAGACTATTGAAGGGAAGCGTGAAAAAATCCAGACAGTTCACAAATAACTCTGTCTTAAAACAGCCTACTTAAAAAAACATAATTAAAATACAATTAAAAATTAAAAAGCCACACAGTGATCTTCCATGAATGAAATCAGCATGTATTCAAACAACCAATGAGTAGGTAACCAGCAGTTTCAGTGCGAATGAGAAAGAAAACTGCAGACACAAATAAGCCAGAAAAAACAGTTTTGAGACTAAGACTTAATCACTAGCACTGTCAACAACTTTTTGGCATGAATTTTATTAATTCGCAACAGAGGTAATTAAAAGACAGTCAGTGAGCTCTGAGCTCACTGAACATCTCAACGGACATCAGATAAAACCAGATTTATTTGTTGAGAGTGCTGCTCAACAGGAGAACCCTCAAGTGTTTCCAGGAAGTACAGAATCAGTTCACTGCCCCAGCTCCAACTCAGAAAGAAACGCAGATAAAGAATGTTAGCACTAAATGTCCAAAGACGAAAGGAAAACATTTGTTGAATACAAATAAGCAGGCAGAGAAATGGGTAGACTGATGGTCACAAAGTCAGAATCACACTGGGGTGTTTCCCCACGCTTTTCAAACTAAGCTAAAGGGTAGGAAAACTACTACCCTACCTCCTACCACAACACACTATTCATAGGTCATCCTCGGCACATCCATTCATTGTACTAGATGTTCCCATTAGAGTGCCATGAATGAAACAATATAGATGCTAGTGAATTTTAATGTTCATTTTGGAAGGCAGAAGTGAAAGCAAATATCTGCTAGCACATCATTCTTACAAATTATATTGCACAATTTTAGTGGTAGGAATACAAGCTATGGTGACACACATGCTGATATCTAACTGGAAAAGTAAGGAACATAAAATCTACACCTAAGATACAAGTTGTGCAGTCTAAAAAAAACCAAATCCCTGAAAAATGTAATCAGGTTTGAGGAAGAGGTCACATGTTTCAGAAGGAATATAAGAAACAGGTTAAGAGGACTGCAACAGATCAGCTAAAAATAACAACCTCCCCAAAACCAAAGGTAATCTGTTGTATGGCAAATTACCTCCCTGCATTGCCTTATATCAAAGTGAGCAGAAACTAAGCACCTTTAGAAGAATCAGAGGATAGAGACACAACAAGCAACAATGGAACTGCCAACTTCCAAAACATTAATAACATCACTCTAAAAACTTAACACACTAAATGGAAATGTAATGCCTGAGTATCATCACTGCAAGCAAGAACATCTGCTGTGTGAGGTTCAAATGACAAATAATTATGACTAAGTAGAAAAGAAGATTTGTAGATACTGTTAAAAAAATAAAAGATATTAATACATAGATATTCTCTATTATTTCCTGGAAAAGAGGATGAGTCTTAAAAATACAGAAAATAAGACTTACATGAAATACTGGCCTAGACAAGGCATTCCTGAATTACATCTTTTCTTCTATATTTTTCCTCAATGTGAAGGATATTTTTAACAGGTGAAGGATATTGCTCTGCCACTACATTGGCTTAGCAACAATGCAGAAAATACTACAGAAGCAGCAATAATATAGCAACAGGTTTACTTTCTCAGTGAATTCTGAAATAAAAGCAAGCAAACAAGAAGTCCCATAGACCTTTCCAAAGTCTGCTAAAATAGGAGAAAAAAACGTTTCAAAGCAAGTTCACATAAAAGACTATCACCTTATACCACTTGTATGACACACAAGATGGATGGAAGATGCATTTCACTGGTTCAGTGGACAATAAAATAGCTTAAGATGCCGAACACAATTGTGGTAATCAGAGACAGAACAGTAAGAAACTGAAGGCAATTTGCTATGGAGACTGGAAACGTAACACTTTGCTTTCCTAAGGGAATGCGTATATCTTATCCATTCCAGCATGGCATCTTGTTCAGACAGCTTCTGGGCTGAAGGTTGCTTGCATCAAACCAGACTGAAGCATGCAGATTTTTGTTTACGTTCATGTGCAACTTGTAAAAAGAATGGACCTGCAGAAGCCTCAGGAACAGTTCTGCAGACAGTGCTTCTTAATCACTATGTATGTGTGTACAGGTGCAAACAAAAAACTTTTAAGATCATTCTGTCCTGCAGGGATCTCAAATCCTGTGGCTCACCCACACAAACTATGAAATCATGTATGAAACATCACATGCTACAACGACAAACTCAATTTCTTACAGTAAAACACAGAGATGTAACTAATGACATTCTTAAAATATCAGTTGCCTAGCTACTCCCAGGTAAGTCTAACAGTACATACAGTGTCTTACCAACTAGAAAAATCTAAGACCCAAATAGACAAAGCAGAAGAGGAAGCTATGATAAAAGATAGCTAGGGAAGACTGAATGACTAACCTTTCAACAGACACAAGGAATCTTTTAGCCAAATCCTTTGAGGTATCAGACCTTGGCCATGCAGGTCAGAATATGGGAGGGCAACCTTCACTTGCATATGAAATACCAAAAAGATGAAATTAAGATTGAGGCAAACTGGAAGTCATTGCATCTGTTAGGTCTTTCGATTTTTATGAGAAGGCTGGACCAAAGTTTGTGAGAGCACAGATTTTATATTACCAGGTAGGACAGGCATTGGCTAGGATGGAGTTAATTTTCATCATAGCAGCTTGCATGGTGTTGTGTTTTAGGTTTGTTACCAAAACAGTGTTGGTAACACATCGATGTTTTAGCTGTTGCTGACCAATGCTTACCCAGCACAAGGATGTTTTCTGCTTCTCACCCCACACCACCAGAGGAAGCACAAGCAGCTGAGAGGGGGCACAGCTGATCTCAACTGAGGAAAGGAATATTCCGTACCATATCACATCATGCTCTGCAATAAAAGCTGAAGAAAGGAGGAGGAATGGTCCAACCTTTGGAGTCGCGGCATTTGTCCTCAAGCAACTGTTGTCCATGACAAAGTTCTGCTGTCCTGGAAACTGCTGAATACCTGGCAGCTGGGTGGGGCTTGGCTGCCTACCAGGACTAGCTCACAACACAGGGATTTTATACAGCAGTTTAAAATCTATACATAAGAGCATTTTTGAGACATAGACAACACAGGGCAAAGTTAATATCATATTGAGAATATAAATGATAATTTTATACACATGGGTATTGTGATACCTGGGAATATTTTAATTTTAACAGCTTTACTTGGAAGTGCTTTCACTTGAAAGTGATGAACACCCTGCTAATGTGCTTCTAGCAGTATACCCTGTACTTCACAGCTGTACGTCTATTTGCTTTTAGCTGTGAACTTCTGCATTACTGTTAGGCACATAGACAAGCACATCATATGGACAATTTTGAAGTGTCTGTTCAGATTTTGGAACAGCAGCCTAAAAAGACTAAGAACACGCAATAGCTCTTAACTGCTCAGATACCTTCCCTCTTCTGCTGCCTTCCTTATTTATGCCCCCCATCCCTGTAGGTGCCAATCTACCCTCACACCTAAAACATCCTAATATAAAATGTAAGCATACCCCTTTCATTTTCCTTTTTCAGGAATTCTTTGTGATCCTAATTTTCACTGAGGTGTACAGGACATGGACTCAGTAAATCTGCCTATCTGGCAGCCTGCAAGAGCTACTAGCATATGCTGGGCACCACACAAAGAATTTCACAGTATATGCCCTTCACAGCAGGGCTCCGTATAAACACGGGAGTATGTCTTTGTGTATCATAACTGTCCTGGTTTCAGCTGGGATAACAATTAATTTTCTTCTTAGTAGCTGGTGCAGTGCTGTGGTTTGGATTTGGTGTGAGACCGATGCTGATGGCACATGGATGGTTCTGGTTGTTGCTGGGTCATGTCTATACTGAGTGAAGACTTTTCAGTTTCTCAGGCTCTGCCAGTGAGAGGGCTGGAGGGGCAGGAAAATGGGAGGGGACACAGCCAGGACAGGTGACCCAAGCTAGCCAAAGGGACATTCCATGACACTGAACATCATGCTGGGTATATAAGCTGGGAGAAGGAAGCAGGGGACACCTTCGGCATTATGGCATTTGTATTCCCAAGTAACATTTACGTGTGCTGGAGCCCTGCTTCCCTGGACATGGCTGAACACCAGCCTGCCGATGGGGAGTAGTGAATTTATTCCTTGTTTTGCTTTGCTTGCATGCACAGCTTTTGCTTTACCTAAAACTGTCTTTATCTCAGCCCTCGAGTTTTCTCACTGTTACTCTTCTGATTCTCTCCCCCACATCTCACTGTGGGGGGAGTGAGCAAGCAGCTGCATGGTGCTTAAGTCAATGGCCAGGGTTAAACCACAATAATTAAAAAATCAGTTCCCACTTAGTAGCATTTGTTGTTGACAGGTTGTGTCCCACCCCTGCCCATCCCTGTTATTCCTCTCTACTATTCCCTTTCTCCTCCTAGTGCTCACTTCCTACTAGAGTGTCTTCACACACGCCTGCAAGGATCAAAAGCCCGTGTCTCAGGCGGCAAAAAACCAAACCAAACCAAACCAAAAAAAAATCGTTACAGTCAAGGCATCAGAGCAGTATTTCCTCTTAGTCATGCCACAAACTACATCAAGTTATGATATAGTCCCGCCTCAGGGAAATAGTCAGGACTGACAGCATAGAACAGTCTTGCAACCCTGCTCAGAATTCATTATTTTGCTTCTTTTCAGGTATGTGCAAGGCTATTTCTTATTAAAACAAAATTCGCCCCCAAGAAACTCAGTGCTACCAAGTGTGAAATGTGTTTCCGATTGCAGATTTAAAATTGGCTCTATTGCACCTAGAAGAGACTTCAGTTTATGCTGCAATTACGTATCTTAAACACTGAAGGCACCAGCTAGAGTATTTTAACTTCACTGAAGATATTGAAATGCCTTCTTTACACAGTCCACAAAAGAGCAACCAATTTCAATTATTTACAATGGAACTTTAAAAATATTATTGAATAATAAGTGTTAACAAATATGTGAATGTTAACAAATATTAATAATCAAATTACTACTTGTTGTTAGTAGATTTAAAAATTGTATTCTTACTTAGAACTAGTATCTAGCCAGAATTATAGTTTGGTTTAGTGAACACACACCCATCTGCTCTAAGTCTACAGTGATTCACTAGTACCCCTGAAGCCAAACTACCAGTTAATTCAGCTTAAGCACTGTGAACATCTCCACACAGCCCTTTACAGTTAAATGCAAGAAGCACAACTTCAAAAACATTGTCATGCAAAAACATGCACTTAATTCTCCAATAAGCCACTTCAAATGCTATGATCTCGCAGCTGTGACCTGACAAGCCACGTTTTTCTACAGGAATCTGAAGGGTGTTATGGACTGCCAGAGAAAAGCCAATTAAACTGTCTCTGTACCTCCATTCCACATGACCTGGGCAAGAACAGAAATAGACCCCTAATCCACAAAGGCTGAAGCTGTAAGCGCATTCCCATGGTCTATGCTGAGCAGCTTGCTGGATGCAGCAACTTCAAGTGCTACATTTCTGTCAGGGAATTTGCCTGAATTCTATTAGGACTAGTAAATACCAAATACAGCTACTGCCTGGGAAGCCTTTGGATAACTATGGAAAACAGCATTGCTATTTCAATCTGTTTTCAAGTCAATGGAAACTTCCATTAAAAAGGTCTAACGTTAATTGGTTGCTGACATCCAGGAGTGGGTGAAGGAAGAATGAAACAGTTCCTGGCTTCACGATGTTAGCTCTTGAGGTTGCCAAAGTGCAATGACAAAACACGATTAGTAAACCTGTTCCGCACTAAGTAGCTAGGGTGTTACGCAGCTCTATCCTGGGTAGCAGACAGGGATGGATCTGAAGTTAAATGAATGCTAGAAGTTATGAGAAACTCTAGAATAGAGTTCTTTGTCAGGAGAATAAATCTTCTTGTGAGTTTAATTACCCAGTCTACGTTTAAAAGTCACACTAACCCCTTGACTTTGATGACAACTGTAACAATGTTTTCCACAATCTACTTCTACGTTATTTAAACGGGGGGGGAGGGCGTGGGGGTGGGGGGTGGGGGAGGAAATCCCTTTACCAGTATTTACAGGTATTTTAAGTGTCCAGTTACAGGCATTTCAGTGGCCCTAAATATCTTACCTATGTCCCTGTAATCCAAATCTATACTTCCGGGTATGAGCTAAATTGTATTTCTGACAGTTGTCCAAATGAGCCTGCACTCTTGACTAAGGTCATCGAAACTGTTCTTCGTAGTATCCTTCACACTGTTATTTATACATGGTCGCACTCTTTCCTTTTGCTGTTTTGCTGAGCAAGCTCCCTACAGGAATGCCCCTGTAGAAACCTATCAGCACAATAACTTTACACCCCAGTTACCATGTGCATTTGCCACAGCTAAACTCCAGCTGTTACTACATTTCTTTTTCACCTTACCTGCATCTGTCTGAAATTCTTCATAATTTGCTCTGCTGTCCTCTGCGTTGTTCAGCTATGAGTTTTACTGCTTCTTCATTTGCCTTTTTTTCCCCCAGAGCATTAATAAGCTAGAGGACTCAGAGCAACCTTAATAACAACTATTGCCGAAAAACAATTGCTTGATCCTCGTTTGCCATTAGTTGATTTTTGACTCATTTTTCTAATACTCGGAGTCTTTATAAGCACTTCTTCAAAGACCTTTTCAATCCTACATTAAGTCCGGAACACTAGTTTTCCTTCATCGCCTTGTTTACGGGTGTAACAAGCCGGAGCCAGGTTACTTCTGTGAAGAAAGTGCGGCCAGCTCCATGCCAGCGCGGGCACACGGGCAGCCGGTGCTGTCGGGGGCTCCGCGGCCACACGGCGCTGCCACCCAGCCACCCGTACCCCTGCCCGCCCCGCCCTGCGGGGGGCAGCGCCGGCAGGGACCCCGGCGGGGGGCGGGGGACCCCGGAGGGGGGGCGGGGGCAGGGGACCCCGGCCGGGGGCGGTGGGGTGGGTTGGGGGGCGCCGGTACTTACTGCTTGTAGGGGTCGTGATAGGGCAGCGCCAGCCAGTCGCCGTGCATGGCGTGCATGTAGCCCGCCATCTCCTCGGCGCTGTGGTCGGAGGAGATGAAGACGACCTCGAAGGGGGCGGGGGGCTGGGTCTCCTCCAGCAACTCCGTGTAGAAGTCGCAGAGGACGGGGGTGAAGTCGCGGCACGGCGAGCACCAGCCGGCCGAGAAGTACAAGCCCACGACCTTGTTCTGCAGGGCCTCCTCGGGGTCCACGCTGCGGCCGTCCTTGCTGATCAGGAGCCGCCCGCTGAACACATCCACCATGCTGCCGCCGGCCCGCCCCCGCGGGGTGCGGCGGGGCTCGGCGGGGCGCAGGGCGGCACCGGGGGCTGCGAGCCGGGGCGGCCCCGCGCCTCCGGGCTGAGCGCGCCCCCTCCGCCCGCCGCCACCCTCACACCCGCCCGGCTCCGCCCGCCGCCCACTGACAGCGGCGCTCGCCCACGGCCGCGGCCTCCGGACGTGGGTCCCCGCCCCCCGCCCCGGTGCCGTCGGGTAACGGACCCAAAGGCCGGCGCGGCGCCCGACCCCCCGCCGGAGCCGGGCGGATTCCCTGGAGGCGCCGGCGGCCGCGGGGGCAGCGGTGCGGGCGGTGCTGGCGGCCGGGGCGGTGATCACGGGCCCCCGGCGCCGCCCCGGCCCCGCCGCAGCGCGCCCCGCGGCCGAGCGGAACGTCCGCGGGGGTCCCGCCCTGCGCCCCGGCCCCGCCAGGCGGGGGGCGGCTGCACGCTTGGCCAGCCGCGGCCCCGAGCTCTTCTTTGCTCGGACGTGCAGGACATACACCGAATCTTTGTCTAGCGTAGAAAATCACTGCATCTTGGTCATAAAAGGGGCGGGTTGTTCTCTGTCCGTCAGAGGGGGAATTCCCATTTTATTCCAGTGCATTTATTATGTGTTTGGGTTGAAAAATGCTTTCTTTTTTTTTTCCTCCAGCTGATACCGAGTTAGAAACTAATACAAACAGCATTGTATGACAAACATACCATCTCTCTTCTGCTTAAAGCAACCTGCAAAAAGGAAATGAAAGATGATTTGGTAGTGGGAGACTGAAATCACAGTTTGCATAAACGGTCATGATAGGATGACAAACACACCTGGTACGTTACCTCATTGTCATTAATTGCACACTACCCAATTAATAAACACTGAAACAAAAAAAATCAATATCCCCCACAACAAATTGTAGTGATTATAGAGGATATGTCAAGTGTCTAATTATGGAGCTACCACAGAAAATATTCCACATTAGAACTGTATGTCCAGATGTGTTCTAGGCTTTAATGGTTTGGTTGGCTCTTTTTTTTTTTTTTTTTTTTTTTTTTTTTAAGATTAAGATGCCGCCCCTCAAAAATCTGTTAATTTTACTTTTGGAAAAGACAGAGTTGTGACTAGTATATAACATAATTCAAATACTGAACACTAGAATGGAACTAACGTTAATCAAGATGAGTGCTGGGTTAGGTAAATTGCAACTAAGCTCATAGTGAAATAAATCCAGTTTCTACATCTGACCACCCACTGATCATGGGGCATGCATTGTAAGAACTGCAATACTTCAAAAGCTCAAAAGTTCAAATTTGATTTCAAAGTAAAAAAAAATCAAATTTGATTTTGCAGAGGGATAAACTGAGTACAGGTCTTCTCTCACACACATACCTTTCTTTTCAAGATCTTTGCGGAATGTTTTTTTCCTTCCGTCCAGTTGACCCAAATTTTTTGGTTATCTACTGCTACTTTGTGTCCTGAGTGAAAGAAACAAGGTATCATTTCAAAAATGTTACCATATGAGAAAAAGCCCCGAAACAGTACCAGAGAGGTAACACAGCAACATTTTCTTCAGTAAGCTTCATCAAAACTGCTTGCCTGGTCATAGGATCAGTTTGATTTGGGCAATGCGTTCAACCTGCCCTGTCTCTTACCCCTTTATCATTTTATTATGCAGATTTACTGCTAATTGAAAGACTGCTTGCTTCTTGGCAAAAGCTCACACATCTTTAAAAAAGCAAGGGTTCAGCCATTATTGTTTTCTAAGAGATTTCTTTATATGCAAATTAATCTTTACAAATCAGGGCTTTTTATTTATATCCTAGTAGATCTAATTTGTAATTACTGTTCTATTTTACTGAGGAAAATTTGCTTACCTATTTAGAAAGAGGATTTTATTCAAGTGCAGTATTTCTCCATTTTTGTGGGCTGTTCAGCTATGTTGTCTTCAAATTCAAGTATCTGCTTCCAACGTAGAAGTGACATTTTAAACAATGTAATTCTCCCATCTCTCACATTTCCGATCAATCATTTCTCCAAGTTTTGAAAGCTGTTTTGTACTGTTCCCCCTTTCAGACTTCCACCTGATCTCAGAAGTAGAAGACAACAGGAGCTGTGAAATTTTACCTGTTCTTAAAATAGCACAGAAGGGAAGCTCAGCTCACCTGAGCCTTTGATTTTCCATTCTGTCTGCTTCTGTGGGACCACTTGTGAAACAGGATGAAGTTGGAACCTTTGGAGCATGTAGAGTCACAGGAAAATGGAAAAAAAAAATCCATGTAAGTTCAGGCTACCGTAGGTTCATCACTGATATTCTTACCAACTTCTCCTTCAGCCAGTGAAAGCATATTTTCTCAAATATTATGAGCGAAACAATGACCCAAGGGACTTGCAACCATCCCAGCTCAAACAGTTTTAGAAAGCTGGGTAGCCAGATATGGTGCTATTCTATGAGAAAAGAACACGCTGACATTGTCTTCGAGGCCTCTGGGCATGCAGGGGGAAGTTCTCAGCTACCTCAGCTCCACAGGGAGAAAGAGCTGGGGTTACAATGTGCACAGGGTTTGAGCTTACAGTTGTCTGTACTAAGCTTGTTGACAAATGTAACCAGCAGAGGGGAGTCCAAGCTGACAGGGAGTATAGCTGTAACTAGTACAGTGCTCAGCTGCTTCCACTGCATGTAACTTGCTGAAAGCCTGTCTCTGTGCAAAGGAAACCCCACTTTTTTACCTCTGGTAATGCCTGTAGCTGGTAAAAAAGCATGATCTTGTATATGAGAACATAACTGTACTACCTTCTGCAAATTTTTTTAGTTTGGGTATGCTTTCTCCTTCCCTAAGCACACAAACAACCAAAGACAGGATAAAAATTTAAAACATGTGCAGAATACTACAGTCTTTTGTGGCTTGAGCCACACCCTATCTATGCATAAAGCAGGCACAGGCACACATACTAGCTTAAAAAGAGAACTATAAACTGTTGGCTGATGTGCTCCAGATCATGTCCCAATGACAGTGACATTAAAGTTCTTGAAACTATTTAAGGAATGCCTACTAAGCATGAGAAACCAGATACATTCCTTGGGAAGCTTGAGGTGGTCAACTCTGCCAGGACATCACAGATTCACTGAAAATGCTGCGTATCGTGGAAAGTCTTATCTTGCACCTGCCTTGGATTTGACTACAAAGACAGTTCTCCATGACACCAGCACGGACCAATATGAAAAGTTTTGCTTTATGATTTAAGGAGGCTAGAGCCTGTTTTGGCAACAAATGTGTTCTAGGACTATTCTCATTAAAGTTGTTAATGCTATTGTGATTTATTCCATTCCTAAATCTCCACTTGGACTGATAATAATGGAGCTTCTTATACAGAACCTGTGGTCCTTTCTCAAGGGAGTGTATTAGCTATGAGATGACGCTATCAGAAAGCTCATGAACAATGCTCATCTAGTGTAAACCCGTGGGAAATTCCAGTGTAAAATAATTGAGATAAAAAATTCTCACCCACAAAACACTGCATTTCTGATTTTGCTAGAAAACAAGCATTTTATTATTCAATTTACTATATTATTTTGATAAACCAATATTTAGTTCTGTCTTTTAACCTAAAAGCAAGATTTCCAGTTTATTTCTGCTCATGTTGCAAAGATGATCCTACTTCCCTTGTGTTTTTTGCTTCAGTTAACATGGAAATTAATTACATATCAAGGTTTTGAGAAGCAGATGAGAATTTAAAAAAAATATATTAAGAACTTGCATCAATAAAGTCATGTTTTCAATGAGTAGGGCAGCATGCTGGAAAAAAAAGACACAGATGAGATGAAATGGAAGTGAAAAAATGTTCAAACTTGCTAACTCCTATGTAATACACACTCCAGGCAGAGTAATTCCATACACCTCTGGTGGCAGAGCTGTTGTGTCTATGGGCTATATACAAGTTAAATTAGGAGAAGGTTCTGAAAGCCTGTGCAGGTCCTTTAATGAACTTCACTCTCCCTTTTGTGCATCTTTTCCATAGCCAGCACTGTTCCAGGTAGTAAAGTATTTGGTCCAGTAAGCACTTGCAATAAGCAGTCTTTTATAACTTGTGGTATATGCCTGATGCTGGATTTTTAAGTGAAAAGGTATTAAGAATTATAAACAGATTGAAACCTTGTGTTTAAGTTGTCTGTAGAAACAGCGTATCTGTATAACACAAATGAAATTGACAAGTCATATACACATCCAGTGAAGCCATAAGGCAAAAGCTGATTAAATCTACTCAAAGAGTGGTACCTGGATAAGGGCTTGTTGGACTTGTGTTCAACTTAATCATTAGCACAGCACATACTTGATTATACTCTAATGAAAAAAATAGAAGTGACAAACCTAATCAAACTTTGGTTGGGCAAAACTATATGGAATGCAATCCCTGAAGAAGTCAGATCAGAAACTGACCTTGGAGAAACCTGTTGTGTGTGAATATTAGCCAGTCAGAAACTCAGACCCCCAAGGAGATGTCAAGGGAAGGAACACACAGACAAAAGAAACATATCAGTGGATTAAACAGTCAAATATATAGCAATCACTGATAAAACAAGATGAAATATTTATTCTTTAATTCATTTTCAGATTACATATCAATATGTTTTACAGGAAAGAGTTATTAATGAGAAAACAGGTAAAATCGGTTTCCACAGTGTACAGAGTGAAAAATAGTGAAAGAAAGCTGCTTTGCCTCAACCCAATATGTTAACCAATGAGCTGTGAAAAAAGACCAGTGCACAAAGAAATACTAAGAAAAAAAACCCCCATATATATCTTATCATACATAATCTGTCATCTAAAGTAGTTATTGGATATTCATAGCACTCCTTAGAGCTGCCACATTTGGTACACTGTTTCCTCAGCTGGGGTCAGGAGACCCAAACACGTGGGTCATTATTATATAGTCAACAATAATACAAATACTTTGTGAATGTTCCTTCATGGCTGTTCTTGAATCTACTTCCCCTACGTAACCTCCAAACACAGAAGTAATAATGATATCTCATTTTTAAGTAGGAATATTAACCAAATAAGTAATACATAAGTTCTTTAAATTACAATTTTATTACTGTTACTCAAACTCTCTAATGCATAATGACGTACTGCACACATCAAAGGCTAGCTGTAAGGGAATCTTTCCTTCCCTGGATAAGAGAGGTACTGGGACGTAGATTATCACTCTTACAACAAAGAGATCCAGCATGAAGTCAGGACTGAGTAACAGCTGTAACAGCTACCAGTTCACCTAAACATTTTAGTACAGAAGACACTGTTTAGATAAGGAATACCCCCCTTTTTTCAAGCAACAGATTGTTACAAATAACAGGTAATAATTATTATAGGTAACAATTGCTATACCAGCATTTGGAACATACCTCTGGGTCCCAGCTTAATATACATTCTTGGCATAAATAAACAATAGCATATACAGCGAGGAGGAAAGAATGCCATTACAAAGTCTTGCAAATTAGTTGGATTTGAGAGATTGGCAAGAAATATTTTTGTCTTTTAATCAGAAAATATTCAAACCTATTAATAGACTAACTAAGCAAGAAATCTATTACAAAAAGTGCAACAACTGGGGCTGCATTCTTCACATTGTTCCCTGGGTTCAAAATTACAGCAGTACTGAACTTCAGGAAAATTGCAAAGAAGTATACAAATTTCTCCTTGCAGCATGAAAAGCCTGACTCAGCCATCATTTGCACCTAACTTTATCCTGGCTGGTGTGTATCAAATTGCCAAATAGTATTAGATAGGCTAAATATCAGTGCTGTAGCATTTCTGACTTCCGAACAGGGAAGCAATTCAGAATTGTCTAATACAGCAGCAGCAGCATGGCAACAAGTAACAACATTTGTGCCTGCAGCAGCAGAAAAAATCTGTAATAAAATTCTGCTCAAGTTTGAGTTCAGACACTCCTTCCTCTTCACTCTTTAGCCTTTTGGCAGTTTAGTGTAATTAACTAGACTTTTTTTTTTCTGATGAGACCTCTGACTAGGTGCATCCCTTCAATGGTCTGAATCCTCCAACATAAGATTCTGCATTTCTGCATCTTATGAGAAATGCAAGGCTTGTGAGACTTCCTGCAGAATCTAGCATAGTTCTCTAGTGACCACCATCTAGTCCTGTTCCTTCCCAGAGCTTGTGATGGAAGAAGGAGGCCTGATTGTCACAAGCACTCTGTCACAGCGAGAGACTCTAGAGTTTTGGTGGTAGTTTCAGTTGCTTTGTTTAAGTAATTTAATAGGCACATACAAAAGTAAGTGGCCCCTGCTATGTATGAACAGATTCTCTTATGGCAAAACTCCAATAAAAGGCTTCAGTTGTGGGGAGGACAGCCTGCATCTACCTCTGCCATTCTTGTTAGCAGCCTCCATTCTAGCTAGATTGACTTTGAATGATTTAAGTAATCCAAGGATTTCAGGTGATCATTCATAATACTAGTTCCGATGAGTTAAAAAGTATTTTGAAGAATAAAAGGATTACATTCTTATTTATAGAAAGGGAGATGACACTAATAAAAAGCTTGTGATGTATAATGGCATCATTTCAGCCTAATAATGTATTCCCCAGCTTCACTTTTAAAAGAGATACTTGAAATGACCTATTGTTTCCTTAATTACGTCCATACAGTTTCATCACGTGTAACACCAACACAGATTTTTTTACTCAGCCTTGTTTTGTATTGCCCCATGCCCGTTTCCCACTGTATACCTTTCTTCATTAGAAAATAAACAAACAGGTCCCGGGGGGGAGGGGAGGGGTAAGCCAAGGCGACATAACTGTTAGAGGTCTGAAAGCCATAATACTTTTCTGCAAATAAGCAAGCTGCCGATGCAGCCACACTGCGGCCGCTAGCAGGAGCTCCTAACGGGAGTGCTGCCGGAGCACACCGACCCCGCTGCAGTCGCTGTCTCAAGAGGTTTACAGATAGTCTCCAGAGATACTCTTCTGTCTAGCATGCTCATTTTCATAAAAAATCTGTGGGTTTACTGTTTGCATAAAGGAAATGTTTCTTTAAAGCTGGGTTTCACTGTCACGTATATTGTACATGTTTTATCTAACCGCTATAAAATCCCAAAGACCTTCCCCTTGCACAGACGTATGTAGAATACATAACATCCTCTAGCCTTTAGTCTCATGCTTTCTAATTTTGAAACCATTAGAAACAGAGAAATAATTAGGAGCTAAGACAGTTAAAACATTGTGTATGTTTTGCACTGAGAAAGAAACATCAGCAGAAAATTGGCATAGGTTGAAAGCTTCACTGCAAAAAGAAAAGGTCTAGGAAAAGACAACCCTGTTCCTTTGGTGGAGTGTGGGTCACGAAAACAGTGACTGTACTTTAGAGCTCTGAAATCACATATAACTTGGGAGAATGAAAGATGTCAGACTCAAGTGTCACCTGCTAGTCTTCCTCATGAACTTTGGTTTTCATATAAACATATAATTTTCAATTACATACAAAATTATCCTAGCCAAGGGGGGGGGGGGGGGGAAATCAATCATACACAAGGTTGTTGACTAGAATAAATCCTTAGGCTATTGTGGTGGGTTAACCTTGCCTGGTTGCCAGATGCCCACCCAGCTTCTCTCTCAGTCCCCCTCCTCAACAGAGCAGGGGGAGAAGGTATGGCGAGAAAGTTCATCAGCTGAAATAGAGACAGGGACATCGCTTACCAATTACCATCACAGGTAAGAAAGACTTGACCCAGGGGAAATCAATTTGCTGCCAATTAAAAATAGAGTAGGATAGTGACAAACAAGGATAAAACTAAAAATACCTTCCTCCCGCCCCCTCTCTTCTTCCCAGGCTCAACTTCACTTCTGAACCTCCTACCCCCTCCACCCTCCCCAGGCAGTGCAGGGAGCTAGGGAACGGGTGTTGAGATCTGTTCATAACACTCCATCGCCGCTGCTTCTTCCTCCTCATGCTTTATCCCTGATGCAGTTCTTCACAGACTGCCTCACTGTGGATCCTTTCCATAGGCTGCAGTCCTTCAGGAACTAACTGCTCCAGTGCAGGTCCCCCCACAGGCTGCAGTTCCTGCCAGAAAACGTGCTCCACCAGGGCTCCTCTCTGCAGGCCACAGCTCCTGCCAGGAGCCTGCTCCGGCGCGGGCTTTCCATAGGCTGCAGCTTCCTTCAGGACATGTCCACCTGGTGCAGTGTGGGGTCCTCCACAGTCTTCAGTGTGGGTATGTGCTCCACCGTGGTCTGCGGTAGGCTGCAGGGGAACAGTCTGCTCCACCATGGTCCTCTCCAGAAGCTGCAGGGGAGCCTCTGCTCCTGTGCCTGGAGCACCTTGTCTCCCTCTTTTTTTTTTTTTTTTTTTTTTTCCCCACAGCCTTGGTGTTTGCAGGGCTGTTTCTCTCATATTCTTCTCACTCGTCTCCCACAGCTGCTGTGCAGCATTTTGTACCTTTTATCTAATATGCTTTCCAGAGGCACTACCAGCTTAGCTGGTGGACTCAGCTGTGTCCTGCGATGGATCTGTTGGGGCTGGCTTGTCCAACATGGGGACAGCTGCTGGCCCCTTCTCACAGAGACCACTCCTACAGCCCCCCTGCTGCCACCACATTGCCATGTACACCCAGTACAGCTATTTTAATTTCTTGAATTCCAAGAATAACTTCTCCCAAAACTTGTTCTACAGCTGAAACAATTAAGGGGAGGAATTATTTGAACTCACTCATCTTCTTCATATTCAAGAAATTGGGAGGCTGTTAATTCTGCCAACTGGCTGCTCCAGGGACACTAAGTTCTGGTGCCAAGCCACAGATCACTGCAAATGAGACATGGTGAAAGGCACAAAGTCAGTCCCAGGATATGAGGACCTGGAAACTCTGCAGGTCGTGCTGCTAGAGGGTCAGATCTGTTGTCCACACAGATCAGGAGTTATGTCTTAAAGAAGCCTCAGAGCATGTCTCCAATGTTCACAAGTGAAACCACATCACATCCTGCATCTCTGACTGGCTGTGGCACAAACTCCTCCTGCGAGATAGAGACTTGGATCTTGAAAACCAGTACTAGAATGGGACAGGACTCCCCCAGTACCACAGCATTAAGACAGATAGAGCCTTCCTTACCTGCTGTCAATCGCCTTGCAAAGAGAGCACTACAGCATGGGACAGGACCAACCTTCATCTGGCCCAGCAATTAAAAGATTATTGCTTCAGAATTAAGTATTCATATCCCTACAGCTACGGTAGAGACCCTAGTGAAAAGCAGGTTCAGTTGCTGCTGTACCTTGCCAGTGCCTGCTGTCCCACTGCCATCGCAGAGCGCAGCCGAGGATGTCAGCCAGTCAGCAAGGTTACTTCTTCACTCTACTGCACTATTTTCTCCAGTGGTCGTTCTGGACCTTTATGCTGCCAAGCAGCCATTCAAGATTAATGACTAATCCCAGTAAGAAAAACAAAACAACACAAACCAAAACAAACCTTGAAATTATATTAATTATTTCTAAGATGCTTGGCGGTGATGTAATTGGATAGTTTATGGAAAAGCAGATACCTACAGAATTCAGATTTCTGTCTTCAGCCGCACGGTGCATACTTTCCTCTGTTATTTATTGACTCAAGTCATCAGCATCACTTACCTTTGCAATCTAGAGCCTCTGTTGAGTGAAAAAAAAAGTTTTTATTCCACAGAGGAACACCTCAGCATGAAGCAAAAAATGTTATTGGTTATAACATTTTTTTATAACAGGTTTTATAATATTTGCAGTGAGATTTTTAGCCCTCTTCCAGGATTTCCTTCTTTCCACATGACTATATTATATAAAAATTGAAAACAATTTAATCTCCCATTTCATACTTCCGTATTACCCATAAGAGTATGATTTGTTAGTAATAATAATTAGCAATTTTAGGTAGTTGTAATTTTGTAATCTGCAAGAGTGTTACTTGTTGAACTAACAATTCAGAATTTGGAGCACATATGACATTCACATAAAAAGCATAATTTGATTATGCTTTTTCACATGAGAATTTCCATGTGTAAAACTAAATCTGTGGAAACCAAAACACAATTAATCTTCTCCCATGCATGCTGCTAGCCTTGTAGTTAAAGACCAGGATAGTGATGTCTGAATTTACAGCATGAGAAAGTATTGCCCCTACTAGGCAATAACTAACCATTTTCTTTTTTCCTCAGTAAACCCTAATACACTGTGTTTATTATATATTATGAGCATCCTCTTGGTTAGTCTTAACTTTCACTCTTTTGGAATGAACACTTATTCTCAGTTCATGGTAAGCAGTTACTGGGTCCATTCCCCAGCCCTACCCCCCCACCCCCATCAGAAATCGTGAATTAGTTAACTTTTCTGCCTTGCTTTTTCAGAAAACTGCATCATAACAACACTTTTAATTTTACTCTGCCTGCCAGCTTCCAAGTAGACAATACCATGAGCACTTTGTGTTAGGTAGAATGAATACCCTTTCAAAGCAGAAAACTGAGAATGAGTGAAGAAAGCCAGAGAGTAACAAGGATTCCCAGCAAGACACAGCTTCAACTCTCCATAATGAAATGGGTGGTAATGTAGCAAAAAGTTATTTGTAAAAGTTCTTGTTGCTATCCTTTTTACACTTTTGAGCATAACCTTTTACCATCAGAGATTTCCTCTTAATGCTTTTGCTATTAGCGTTGAATTATTCTGTTCCTACAGCTGAAAAGGTTACTTTGGTTTTAATTCATTAAATTCATGAGAGTTTAAGTTAGACATCTACTTCTGTAAGTTGAAAGTGGCTAGGAGTTAGTAAACAGTGTTGTAAAATCAAATTACTTGGAACTTTTACAGAAAACATGACAACCAAAGTTCCCAGTGCATGACTTCAATGGTAAAGATAAAAAGTCTCTACTAAGATAATTTAAGAAATCATTCCACAGTCCAGGTCTAAGGTGAGTATATACCATGTCTGGCTAGTTAGTGCAGCAGGACTAAAAGTCATCAGCTCAAAACCCAGTTGTGTGAGATGTATAAGTATCTTACCTTTCCATTCTAATAATTAAAGCACTATTGCCCTGTCACTGAGCAATCTTCCATACCAATGTAAGAAAAAATAACCAACCCAGCCCCCTCTGCTGCCAAAGCAGTGGCTGTTTACATGAAATCATTTCAATTATCATGAATATGCATTTAAAACAGTGTAAAGTTGTGTTATTTTTATTTACTAACAAAAACGTTTCTCTGAAATGTCAGGTCTGGGTGGAACATTCTGAAGAACTAACAAAAAGAAGTTTGCTTAGATCAAAGTAAATGTTCACCTTCATTACCAAAGTCAGCTCTGAACAGATCAGTCTAGCGCAGACATGTGGGGAACAATGTGGCACCAAAAAGTTCAAGAAGGACTCTTACAAGTCAGGCTCTATTGAATACAAGTAAATATAAGGATTAATTGCATGGGGGTGGGGCGAGTGGAACCAGTGCCAAAGCATGTGGGTTTTTTAACTGTCAGGCTGCAAAACCATTTACACAAACTGTGTACAACTCAAGTTATGCAAATCATAACTGGCTGAGGTGGGTTGACCTTGGCTGGATGCCAAGTGCCCACCAAACCACTCTACCACTCCTCTCCTCAGCAGAATAGGGTGGGGGGAAGGGGAAAATCAGGATCAGATGAAAAAACTTGTGGGTCAAGATAAAAGCAGTTTAATGAAAGCAATAGCAAAAGTCACATTCACAGAAGCAAAGAAAAACAAAAGATGTTATTCTCTACTTCCCATCAGCAGGCAATGTCTGGCTGCTTCCCAGGAAGCAGGGCTTCTGTATGCGTAGCAGTTGTTCCGGAAGACAAACATAACTAATGAATGCCCCCGCTTCCTCCTCCTTTGTCTTGGCTTTTATATCTGAGCAGATGTCATATGGTATGGAATGTCCCTTTGGCCACTTTGGGTCAGCTGTCCTGGCTACGTCTCCTTCCAAGATCTTGCCCATCTCCAGCCTGCTGGGGGGCAGCAGGGGTTAAGGCTGGAGAGAGCCTTGATGCTGTGCCAGCACTGCCCAGCAGTAGCCAAAACACTGGTGTGTTATCAGCACCTTTCTAGCTACCAATACAAACGCAGCAGTACAAGGGCTGCTATGGGGCTCAGCCAGACCCAATATAATGATTTTAAAAAAATAATGTACAGAAATGCGTAATTAACATCTAAGCAGAACAGAGAAGCATTGAGTCCACCTTCCTGTTACACTGGTGAGACCCCGGCTGCCCTGTTGTGCACACACAGCTATGTATTGTGCACATGCAGCTCTGAAATTGGAAGAGAAATCAAAGAATTCATAGGACAGTAAACTATTAAAACAGGAAGAGTGGAGCCTGAAAAAAATGCTTAGTAGCTTAACATCCCAGGCTGCCAATCCTGAAGTGAATTAAAATGGTAAGGTATTGATATTGGCAGAGAAAATAGTTCAGCGATGAAACACACCAAGGCAGGAACTTGCTGAAAAAGAAATCAGTTAGATTGGGAAATAAAAAGTTAAGTGTGCAAAAAAAGTGAAAATCTTTTATTATCCAGTGCCTGAGGATGAAAGAACATACTTGCCATTTCCTTGACCTGCTCTTACTTATCCTTTTAGACCTTAACTTAGATTGCAGCAGCCCATTTGCTTATTCTTCCTGAAAAACAATGGAATCCACTGAAGTCATCTGCAGCTCAACAGCTTAGAGCATGAGTATTTAAAAATTATTAATTTCAAAACAAATTTCAGTGAGCAGAGAGCAGCTGTTTTTTCCTGAAAATATCACCTGTTCATATGCACAAGGAAGAACCTGACATGTGAAAACAGAGTACAGTAGTATTAAAGCCATACCTCTGGGTAGGACTCCTATCTCCAACCTCCTAAATCTGTGGGAGGTTACTTTCTTGAAAGCGTTGACATTTGAGCTGCTTTTAAAAGAGCTCATAAGTAACAATCTTTCCAAGGCAGTTTTATTACTGCAATAATAAAGAGCAAAAATATCTTGTTTTTTAGAAGGCTCCTTCCTCTATGAAGAGGGAGTGATGCTACAAAACAGAAAGTTGGTTGATCAGCTGTAATCCAGAACAGGTTCATGCATTAGTCATAAAATGTTAGTTTATCTACTTTTAACTATAATTTAATAGCTCACACAGATTAACATCTGTGGTTTGGGTGTGATACACACCCTCCCTAATTGGCAAATGTACACTATATAAATCTTCACTGGGACCAGTCTCTTAGGCAACCAGGATACAATAAACAGGACATTGAACTAAGGGAAAAGAAGAGGCTTGGGTATTCATCCCAACTGCATGCTGGCATGCTCCAAGAGCTTAGGTATACATCTAATGAGCTTGGGGGGGGGGGGGGGGGCGCAGTATTTTGGGGTATCCATATAACACTTTCCCCTTTATTAGAGGCAGGAATAAAGAAAATGTCCTCAATATTGACAGCCTGCTTTAGCAATTTAACAACATAAAATAATTTAGTCTTCATGCATTAATCGTAACAACGTACATGACTTAAAATTTGCAGCATGGTGATGTTACCTTCTCTGAACATCACCTCTAATTTGGATCAACTTTGCTTTTTATCATCAGTAAAGTGTGCTTAATTGAATTTAAAATTTTATTAATTCAAAGCAGACAAATCACCTGAATATCTGCCAAATGCTTCTGCTGTTCCCCACTGTTGAAGTATTTTGTGTGCTCTGGAAATAAAAGACTCCTTCAAAGACTTGCACAAACCCCTGGTGGGGAGTTTTTCTGTGTTTAGTAAAACACAATTTAAGCAGTATGCTTTCCTTAGCCAAGTTCCATCTTATCAGCATTTATACTTACTTGGAAAAAAGAATAAAGATTTTGGTTTTGCAAGCAAACTTCACAGGGCAAGTATTATACCAGCAGATATGGCTCAGCATTACAATAATATATCCTTTTTAATTAGAAAACTGAAGAAACTGCTTCTTCACAATCTGAAATGACATCACTATGTTTTGCTCATGAGAACAAAGTTTACAGTCGTAAGTTGCACATAAAGGGTTTATTTTAAATGTTTTAAGGATAGAGTTACATCATAATTATAAAAATTACTTACAGAATTAAGTAACAGATTTAAAGTGTTTATACTTCTAAATGCAGAGAACAGGGAACTGTCTACATTGTTCAAAATAAAATAAAAATAATGAAACCAAGCTCTAAAGATGAAGTCATTACCTAATTTAAAAATGTGAACACGAAGACCTTTGAACTATACACATACCAAGAACCATCCAAATTGCACTAATGATGTAAAATACAAAAAGCACAGCATTTTCAAGGAACCAGGAACTGTTTTTACCATAATTCTTTTTGCTGAAGCAATTACTCAATTTCATAAAGCCTCTAATTTCACATAATTCATTTAAAGAAGGTTTCTACCTGTTGCAATAAAAAGGGTTTTCCCCAGTCTACTCCAACATAGTTTAGGGTTTGGCACTCAAAAGAAAGAAGAAAAATGTAGTGTTTTGCTAACCAACTGTGATTTTATTTTTTCTTTAACAGAATACATGGTCCCTTCAAATGCTGTATAACACATACAACTAGAAAATTACCTTCTGTTGGCACTATGCTCGTCTCACCGGTGTATTTAATCCTACTAACAACCATTAAAACAGCACAATAAGCAAATTCACAAAAAACTGAACACAAAATAAAGAACAGAACAAAACAAAAACCTAAACATTTTAACATGCAACTTTAGTCTGTTACACTGAATGTTCTAACCTCTAAGCATGCAAAAAAGGATGGTCTGCATTTAAGGTGTTTTTTTTTTCCCTTTTAAAAAGTTTTACATGGCAGCCTGACGTCACACACACACACACACACACAATATACAACAATACTACAGCAGGTAAATGTGAAAGGCGGTAACTTTTATACAAAGATCTATGGCCTGTGCCATCACAAGCCCTATGTGATTTTGGAAAGTAATGTTGAACCCCTATAACAAGGAACCAACATTTAGTTACCAGGGTAACGCAAGCACTGCATGCAGATCTGAAACATGAGCCTAAAACAAAGCCCAAAGCAGATGGGCAGGGAGTGGAATTAGTCTCAAGCCTCAAAAAGGTGGTTTAAGCTATCAACAAACAAAAAAAAAAAAAAAGAAAGAAAGAAAGATGAAGAGTAATAGCCACGCAACAGACAACAGGGAGACACCTAAAAACAACCATGAAGTTTACAGATTATACTCGAATTGGCAGAATCCATGGTGTATTCAAGAGGCTTGCAGAAAACCCACAAATGCAAGCCTAATGCTAAAAATGTTCCAGTAGACCTAAACCTCAGATATTTCAAAACAAACCTTGTATTCCTCAGATATATAGCCCAAAGTTCAGTGTACTACGTTATTCATGTATCTTGAGTATAATCAATACACTCACTCATTCTTGTGCCACAAATATCAACTTGGGCTCATGGAGCCAGGCTCAGCTTTGAGATTTACATGCAGGACTCTTAAGAGTCAATAGAAGACACATAACAGATCTGCAGGATGAAAACACTGTTGCAAATCTGCTCACTTTGTTCAAAACACAAGGAACATTTACGACTCAGGTACTTAGTGCTTAAGGACTGCATTGAGAAGCTATTCGCTGCAAGACAATAGCCTGCCTTTGGTTGCCCATGATGAAATACTGGACATAATGCAATATAGTAGCAATGGACAAAGAATTAAGGTATCATATTTATATGGAGAGTATTTATTACCATTCAACAGCATAATGAGGCACAAGCCTTAAGGCTAAAATATAAAATCAGGCAAAAAAATGGACAGAAAGGGGCTTAAACCACTGAGTCTTCAATATCAAGAATACCCACAACAGAGGTCATCTGGACCTCCGATCTCTGATTAACAGCACCTCTCCTGCATCCTTCCACTAATGGCATACGGTTGGATATCAGAGTATTTGTTCCTTCCATCAACAGTGTTGACTGTCTTCACATACTGTACTTCTGTGAAGCAGTTCTTTGAAACTTGCAGAGCTCTGCCTTTATGTAACACGACAATTCTGTTGCTGTGCTGATCATTGTTGCAATTCTGATACTTTTAAAAGCTGCCACACTTCAAAACCCTAATTTTCATTTTAAATTATCTTGCAAGATTAAAACCGTGAAAGGATTTTGCTGTTGTGGGCTGCTATTTACATCCACAATCTAATGCAGATGACTGGACCACTGAGACTGCCTATAGCTTCCATTAGATAGTACACAACTGGCATGCAGAACTCTAGTGTTCACAGAATGAAATTCACGTTAACAGCATACCTCAAAGCAAGTACAATGTACACCACAAAAGGCAACAACAGGTATAAGCTGTAGATTTGTCCAGACACTCCTTATGTGGAAAAGCCAGAAAAAAAAATAAATTTGGAAGATGCCTTCTTGAACCCAAAGTGGTTAAAACCAAAACAAACAAAGGAATGAAACAGACTGAGTAGAAGGCAACAAATGCTTCTCCTTCTCTAAGTCTTCAACGTGTAAGAACAAATCCTCCCACCCCCCGGTATGAGATTGTATTTACCATGTAACGTATTAACTACTGTTAGGCTTCTAAGTCCACACACAAACATTCAGGTTGCTAGGTTTTGTTATTAAATGAGAGACTACTGATTGCCAATGTGTAGTCTAAAGTCTTCTGAAGTAGCATATATACTGTTAAAAAGTTGTGGCACCAAGCACTTGGGTTTTGCTAAGTGTGTATAACAAACAAAGAAAAGTACAACATTTAGGATTGAAGGCAGCCTTGTCACATGTATTTTACTGGTTTCTATGACTTGTAAATATGGGGCATTAACCTGCATTTTCTAATTAACTGGTTATACAGATTAAATGTATTTTTATAGTTTAAAGCCTTTTCACTGAAAGGTGCATAAGTCAAACACTTGATATCCTACTGCCCTGTAACTAGTAAAAATGCACGAGTATTTTGATGTACTGCAAGCTCTTAAAAAGCTAAACCTGAAATAAAGTGTAGAAACACAGCAGATTGATGTTATTTGGGTTAGGCACTCCTCAATGCTGCACAAACTGTTTAAACCTTTCAGAAAAGTCACCTCTGTCCCAACCCTGAAAACAAGGACTGCCAATAGCCAAGAAATAAAATTTAACATTACAAAAGAAGGCATATCAAAATACCAAACTACACTTGCATGTGGCAGTTGAACAAGTGAGTGCAAGGTTGAAGAAAAAGTTAAAATCTACGAAAGAAATTTAGATTAATGATTAAAATACTAGATCAACTTTACACAGCTTGAATTTGCAGCTGTTCTTTGCTTTTAACTCCCTCCTGCCCAAATATACTGACTTCCTTCAAGAAAAGGAGTTCTCTTATGCAAAATGTGTCACGTTTGTTTATATTACTCAGAACAAAACAGTTTTGCTGGCAGAGATTGTGGGTTCGCAGGGACATTTAAGCTTTCATTAAACTGGAAAGCAGTCAAGTCTTTGTCTACAAATTTTACATTTAATAGTTCCACAAATTTGGCAAAAGTTCACAATGATGTCTAAGATGTCTTCACCAAATCGTAGACATAAATATGGAAATCATCATCAAACTTGATGAAATAGACAGATGGTTTGGCTTCAACTTGATGAATGACCATGCCAGTCCTTTTTGAGCCGTCTTCTTTGGCATATTCCACTTGTTTGCCTACCAGGCTGTCCACAACTTCACCTGGTTCCCGTTCTGCAGGAGGTGAATCATCTGTAACACAAAACCAGTGCACTTTGGTAGACATTAATGGAATTTTTCAATACAGAAGACAACTGCGGAGTCTTCTTTAAAACTTACATGAAGCAACCAGAAGTTTTAAGTACAGAGTATGCAGAAAATTAGTTTTGTTCAGACAAGCACTTAACGATTGCCACGCTTCTAGAAAAGACAGTTGCAGAAAAAATTTCAAGTAATACTGTCTTCAGTTTTATTACAACAAGAATAGCACTTTGTTAAGTGAGGTAAATCTTTTCACATGAAAGTTTACGCAGAAGTTACAGAAAATGTTTGTGGATAACTATATTTAAGCCACCAGTAGAAAAAGGCACTGGGCCTCCTTAGCAGAAAGGCAGCCAAATTAAACCTCCCTCTTCCCACACACATTATTCAAAGTTTCAGTACGTGTATGCCACTGCAACAAATGTTAGCTAAGTGTAAACTCCTTACTAAAAGGGGCTTTTGACTCTACATTGGAATAACACTGTTGATAAAAGTCTAACTATACTGTTTTCTTGTCTAGAAAAACCTAGCCAGAAATATCCTTTAATTTTAGATGATGCCTATGCTAAATCTGGATACAAAAAAGCATGATTTGTAACGTGCCAGTTGCCACGGGGTTGGTTACAAGCCAATCACAGAACAAATGTGATAAAAGGTACTACACTGGAGAAGGGGTAGATAACCACATCTTCTTTCCCATCTTCTTTTTGACTAGTGTAGATAAACTTGTGTTTTGTATTCCAGTAAGTAATTTTCTCAGTTATGGTCACACCTGATGTGGCTTTTGTTCTGGAAATCCTAAGCTTGTAAATTAATGTCTTTGTTCCAAGTTTGCATTCAGAATCCCTTACAGACCTCACCCACTTTCTTATCAGTTCTGTGAGTTGAGAAAATAAACCTCCACCAGGGAATGAACAGATTGGCTTGTACTTAAGATTCTTCAACAAACTTAAGAAGTTTATCTTTCAACTTTTGTTTCAGATCCCCTATAAATGCACTGTCACACGTAGTTCTTATCCTTTTAATATTGGTTTCACGTGAAGAATCTTCCTTGGCAAAGATGCAAGTTAAACTCTTACATTTTCATTTAGAAGGAATTACAAACTGTTGACAAAACTTTCAGTATCAGATCTAGCAACACACTTTCTCCTCACCAAAAAAACCCTCAGATTACCCAAATGTTGGTCTCCTCATATATGCAAAGCCTGTCTTTGAGACGAGAGAGTTCCCCAGAAATTTTAGTTAGAATACTAAGGAAAATTCCACCAGGTTTACAGACAGACTTGCAGGTATTCTAAAATCCTATTTGAAAAATACTACTTTTAACATCCAATCATTGGCTTAAGGACACAATTCAAAAGATCTGAAAAGCATTCAGATTCAGAGAAAGAGGCAAATACTTAGAAGTGTTTTGCAAACAGGTAAGCAGTAGATAGCCTTGTGCTGAGTATGGAGGAAAAAGTACACTAAAATAAATTAGCTCTTAAATGGAAAGAAATCATACCAGCCCTTTCCCTACCCGCATCCCTAAAGATGGAAGAAAGCACAGCAGACTTAAAATACGTTCCAAGTCCTTTTTAATAGTTAAGACAAAAAACAAATTATTTGAATGTTCAAATCTAAAAGAGCTTGCTTTATTTCTTAAGGAAGATGAAGGTCGCCTTTTTCCTTTAACATTTATGGCTCACTCTTTACAAGCAGCAGATACGTTGCTTTTTTATCTGTGGGGCAGAGGATGGGGGGTGTGGCGGTGTGGGGCATGGAATCTAAACACAGATGATTAATGCAGACATAATGCAAAAAGAGTGTCACTTGTTTATTTAGCCACCAGATTGTTACCAGTGCCAGATCTGAAGAAAGACGGGGGTTGAGTTCTCAGACTCAACAAATTAACTGTAATCAATACTTATGTAAAGCACTACGTAGCCAGCCATTACAGTCAATCCAGTTATTAATTTTCTTTAAAGCCCAGACTATCAGAGAAGTGTGGTTTAGGTACATGGCAGAAAAAAAGTATTCTTTACAAGGTCTTCTTCCCTCTTTTTTGGTACTGGATATCCAAATCTCTTGAACAATATTGGTTCTGTGAAAATTCTTCTAAATCGACAGGAAAAGTCCTGAAAACTTTCACTTCAAGAAGGGAGGAAAAGAATATTCATCTTTATCTGCTTAAATATTTTTCTTGTTGTGACATATGAGGGAAAAATTGATTTTCAAGGGATTAGTATGCCTCTTCCCCAAGAAACTACTCGAAAGTTTTTCACACTGAAGACACCTACCCCAACAAAATTAATCTGACTATTAGTTGGTCTCAAAATATTATTCCCACAAGAACTGCTTCAGAAAGACAAAAATCAAGAGCCATCTCAATGAGTTGTGATACTTCTAGAAAGAAAACAACAGTGGGAAACTTCTGGTTTGTCAGTTTCCACTAAAAAACCCAAAGTCCTTCACAGTAGTATGTACATGTTTTCAACAGAATTAGGAATAATTATGGAAAATGCTTTCCCTGCATGTGTCACTGCTGATAAAATATTTCAGTAGTTAACACAGACGTTGTGATGCTTAAAAACAATTCAAGGGGAGTAGCAAACAAGATCTTTGTCAATTCTCCTGTCCATAAATAAATCACAGTCAATATAAAAACCTGCCGCTTTCCAGAATAAAACAGTAACTGGCCTACTTACTCGAATCAGGCATAATGCG